>NW_028263385.1:24849152-25149238 GCF_051168715.1 Poecilia mexicana | reverse complement strand
TCACACAAGCAGGCGGTTTTGAGTTAATGAGGGCTTGGGGCAGCACCAGGACTCGACAGCTGTCAGTTCTGCCATGCCCAAACTCAATATCTTAAAGATTCTGCTTCGCTTATTTACTATGCCACATTATACATCCGCCCTGTTCAGTGTAACCTCAGCATTGAACAGGTATTGTATGATTTCTCCACTTTCTTATGACTTTGTTATAACTTTGCTATAAATCCAGTGGACATGTCCTGTTGCTGTTTCAGTTGTTGATGCTGTTGTGTATGCTTTGCATATTCATTTGATAATTTTTCTGAAACCTATAGATGGACTTACAGAAAAGTAAAGCTAAGTTTAATTTCTTTGTACTTACAGGAAACAATTAGCAGACCATCTGACCTGGGACCATTAACTCCATGCCTATTTTGTGGAGAGGAATTTCCATTGTCCCAGCTCAGAGACCACAATAGGACCTGTAAAAGGTTCTTAAAGTTGTCCTACAGGGGATTTATTTACATCAGCAAAATATTTTTGTTTACTCAACAATTCTTAATAATTATCCACTGTGGCCACATGTAGCTTTCACAATTGTTTGTATGCCCTATTTTAACAGTGGAAAGCTTGATAAGATTATATTTTCCAAAACTTTATGAGATTGCTATTTTTATTATTATTTTTTTTTTAATTTAATCGACTGAGCATGCTACTGCATAAACAACAAAGCGTTTCCTTTCATAAACTGATTGCATGGCTTATCCTGCCCATGGCTCCATCAGATGGGTTACTGGACTCTGAAGGAAAAGGATGCGATTCTTTCCACATGTAAGTCTTTCAAATGCAGCTTTCTATATTTAGATTATTTGTTACATTTCCTCAAGTTCATTTCACAGCAAAATAAATGTTTATTGAGTCAACTATTTGTACGGGTGAAACATAATTGTAACCAAACCTGAAAATGTATTTTGTGTTCAATACAGAAGAAATAGGACAGTGCAAATATTTCTACTTTGGTTATCAAACAAGTGTCAGCTGTTCATGGCTGTATGGCCATTTGTGTTGTGTGACTATTAGTGACATCTGACAATATAATTATTCCTCTCTAGTGAATTACAGGGTGATTTTTAGAAAGAGGAAATCTTTTATTTTTATTTTTTTTTATTTTATCTTAAAACCGGATTGCCAGCGTCTCCGGTGTGCTGAGAGTTTCACTTGTGGAGCAGATTTATATCTTCATAAGTTTATACGCCTCAGTTCCCCGACCACCGGGCTTCGCAAGATATGTTAGTGAAATATGTTGTTCCCAAATGAACAGCAGAGTAGAAAAAAGAAGAGCTTGTTAGTTTAGCTCTGCCTTCGTTCAAAGATTGCTCTCTGATTTACATTGGAGCTCATATTCATTTTTTCTCCAAAGTAGTTGTGTAGTTTGTTGTTCGCTTTCTCACACTGATGGTGCCAGTCAATATTTCAAAAATTAAAAAGTGTACACTCCAGTTTCAGTAAAAGATCAAATATCTCTAACCTAGAGTTCATTCTTTAATAGAGCTTCACCAACTTCTGTTCACACCAGGGGTTGTGCTAAAATGTTTCTTTGTCATTTTGACTGATGGGGTCAAAAAAATTCAGTTATGTTTTATTTTTACCTGTCAGCTTTAAAAATAATAATAATGACATAGTGACGACCAAAAAACAACGATTGCATCAACACCAGCAGGGCAGAAATCAAATGGTGTTTGACAAAGGGCTGCTGCAAGTTTTTTCATTTACATTTCTGATATTTTTGGTGAATTAATATTTAATGTGAAGGCTATAAAAAGCTTCATGACTAACAAGTGATTAGTTTGTGCGATAAGCAAATAAAATGACATTTCAGAGACAACATCTGATTGTGTGAGACCAACACCTGGTCTCAACACAATCCAACTCTGTGCTCAGTTGTGTGGAATTTTCTCCCACTGAAATGCAAATGCTATAAAAAGAAAAATATCCACAATTTTGAATCAGCAGCATAAAATATAATAGTGCATTTACAAACCCTCCCTTATGAAGGGAGAGAAATATATTCAAATTCAGGTGTAAATATGAAACTGGATCTTATCTACATGAGCTTAGAGAGGGAAAGATCCTGAAAGAGGAGTGAAGCTACATCAACCCAAACTGACTCTTATTTTACTTATTAGTAGAGGAGGAGGCATCAGGGAACATCCTCTGGTCTGAATATAGTTTAGTGAAGAAAAAGTCATTTTAGTTTGTTTGTCCTCCAAAGATGTTGTGGATTCTGTTCTTCATCTGTCTGAGTGGTAAGCTGCTTATTTATTTTTTAATTTGATGTTTTATTGTTACAAATATTTTAAAAAGCCCTAAGAGTTTAGTTTTACTGTCAGTGACCTCCTACTTTATCCCACAGCAAAAATAATGCCAAACTTCATAATAAGGGTTTAATTTCAGGGTCTGAAGCAGAAGTTTATGAGTATTAATGACTGTATTCAATCTTGAAATGGCTCTGATATTTTCCACTATAAAAAACTTAATTTTTATCTGTTTGTTTTTCTCTGCAGGAAGGCTGTGTGCAAGTCACGGCCCAAGTAGGTCAAACGTCGTTTTTCCTTTGAACCATTTAATGTTTAACTTTTCACATCATAACTTTGTTGTAGATAACTCATGTGAAGACAAATAAATTATAAAATTATTGTAATGTGAAGATCAATAAATTGAAGTTAAATTCTCTGTAATTTGAAAGTTTCACCCACAGAAAACTGCAACACACCAAACATAGAGCTGACGGACAAGACAGCATATCAGTCTGCAACCTATATAGGCATTGATGAAATACATTATACTGCTGACAGAGCCTTGGATGGGGAGCAATCAACTTGTTCTCACACCAACCAGCAGACTGACCCCTGGTGGTCTGTAGACCTGCAGGATGTTTACAACATTTCCTGTATCTCTATCTACAATTTTCATCAGAATAATGGTGTGACTAACATATCAGGTGCCAAGATCTACATTGGGAACTCTCGTCAGAACAACGGCACCAACAACAAGCTGTAAGTCTCATCTTACCTTAAACTGACTTCTTTTCAGGATTTGACATGTGTTTCATCCAAAGCAATCACTGATTTACTGAGCTATAAAATACATATTTGTTAATTGTAGTCTGTGCAAATCTACACAATCTTGCATCCGTGTTTTAAACATTTGTATAAAGTTAACATCTTTATCTCCTTGGCAACCTGCACATGGGGAAAAATGTGAATTTGCATCTTATTTCCAGTTTTCATCTCATTGCTGTTGAAAATCCTTCTGTTATGTTAGTGGTACCTTTAATTCTCTCTTATCCAGGGTTCAAAACATTTCAGCCTTCAAGACGGGCCAGATCAATGTCTACGAGTTTCCCACTTCAGTGTCGGGATGATACGTCACTGTGATCAGACCAGAAAATACATTTATGATTCTCTGTGAAGTGAAAATCACTGGAACAAAAATTGGTAAGTGATCCATGTTCACTAACTCTCACCATCAAAAACCTATATAATATGATGTGATAATTTCAGCTTTCAGATGAACTGCAAAGCTGAATTTGATTAATTCAAATATATTGGATTACTATAAGATGTACATGTTGCTGCATCCATCCATTTTCTATACACCCTTGTTCTTTAGTGGAGACGGGAGGGGTGCTGGTGCCTATCTCCAGCTAACGTTCCGGGTGAGAGGCAGGTACACCCTGGACAGGTCTCCAGTCTGTCGCAGAGCAACACAGAGACAGACAGGACACACAACCAATCACACACTCACATCTAGGGACAATTTAGAGAAACCAATTAACCTGACAGTCATTTTTTGGACTGTGGGAGGAAGCCGGAGAACCCAGAGAGAGCCCACCATGCACAGGGAGAACATGCAAACTCCATGCAGAAAGACCCCGGGCCATGAATCGAACCCAGAGCCTTCTTGCTGCAAAGCAACAGCTCTACCAACTGCACCACTGTGGAGCCATGATGCTGCATAACAGCACCTTATCTGTATCACCCGTGTTGTGTAATGTTAGGATACAATGTTGTTGTTCTGTCATAAATCACTGGATATCTTGACTTCCTGTCATGTAAACTATGTTTAATTTTTTTTTTAAGCTTCACCTTTTTTACTGATTGACCAAAACAAGACCTGGGAAGAAGCTCTGAACTACTGCAGAGATAACCACAGAGGTCTGACCTCCATCTTGGATGAACAGATCCAGACCTTTGCTGAGCTGGAGGCTGAGAAAGCCAACAGTCCCTTCATGTGGATCGGACTTCACTACGTCTGCCGCCAGCAGTTCTGGTTCTGGGTTGATGAAAATGCTGTAGAGTCTAAGCGCTGCAGTCAGAATGTCCCAAAAGAAAACTGTGATATGAGTGGAGCCATGGAGACACAGGGAAACCATCGCTGGTTCAGCAAGTCTGATGATGAAGAGTTTAATTTCATCTGTTGGGTTCAGTAGAATCTGGGTCTTCTGCAATTATTTTAGTATTTCTTTGTTGTCATAAAAACAGCTCTTTTTCATTGTTGTAAGTAATATGACACTTTTCGACTATTTTTCTTTATACTGTTGCAATAACTACTCTGAAGGTTTTATTCTATACCTTTGAATTCTATACATCCTCTGGAACCTCGATGTTCGTTTGATGGGTCTTTATTGTCTCACATAGGAGAGTTTTCTATGCTTTGAGTATCTTGGCTTCAGTACCAGTCAGTTTTCATCCATAACTTTCAGTCTTTTGGGATCCACTGTATGTTTATTTATCTAATTAGGGCAAAAACAGGGTTAAAGACAATAACGGTTTTCCTGTATAAAAAATATGCCAACAGGAAAACTTGAAACTTAAAGTAACATAATCTCGGCTCTGCAGCTTTTAAGCTAAAACTGTATAAATTGTCTTAAACAACCCCAGGGATTTATAATATAAACTTTCTGAGGATTACACCTAAACAAATGAGACTTTTTGTCTGCTTGCTGATTATTAATGGAACTATTGCTTGTAAGTGACCTACATTCATTACTTTAACATTGTTGACCTTCCACACGCTTTCATTAGTTTATCCTAACATGATTTATGGAACTGAAAGATGTTTTCACTTCCAGCACCTGAATCAGACGGACAGTTCAAGCTTAAAACAAATGTTGGTTCTCTCCCAAGAACTGTACTGTCTTTTTTTATTTGCTCATTAGGTCTCACAGCTGTACCTACATTTCACTCCCTGGAGCATCTTTTGTTTCACACTTCTTTTGTTTTCAGCGTGCTGATATTTCTCTTCTCTCTCTTCCACTTCTGTCTCCCCCCAGTCCCTCTTCACCTCCTGCAGAGCTTCCATATCCGTTTCACCGCGGCCCTCCGTCTCCCTCCCTGCTCGCCCGCTTCCAGCTCCCCTCTGCTCTCCGACAACACCATTATATCAGGATAATGTACACAGAACGTTTCGCATTGTCCGACAGCGGCGATCGAATTGTGTAATGATGGAACAGACTACCTTTTGTCTTGTAAAATCACTACCAGCTTCTTTCCAGCTCCCTGGCCAGGTCTGTATTCGGGTGATAAACAGCGCCGTCTCCTATTTTTCCCCATATTCCCAGAATCCCATTTAGTTTGAGCCTGTTTTGCTCCTCAAATGAGTCATTAATCAATTTTTCAGGGTTTCTCAAAATGGGAGATCTTTCTCATATGTTTCTTCTTATTGTTAGATGTGACTTTTGTCGTTTGTTTTCTATTCTTTGTACGTCTTTGTTCGTAGAATCTGCTTTTATTTTAATCTTTTGTGGACAAGTAGCCAACAAATGACCTTTTAAGCCTTTATGACTTAAGTTTAAAATGTTCACCTGGATATGTTTTGCTAATTTTAACTGTACGCAGTTCTTTAAATGTAAATATATTTGCCCATTTATCCATAACAACTGCAACCCTCAATATCTAGCAAGTTATTTTCGCAATTTACTCTATAAAAAGCACGCCCCTCCAATCAATTTCACTCCCTGCTTTGGTCGGTCGTAATAACCCGACATTGGCTGGAGAAACGTCTCCCCTTTCAGAAACCGTTCGAATTTTTCGGAGTGTCGCTGAATTACGGTTCTGTAAAGCTGGCTGGATCGTCAGCGCTCCTTTTGGTCTGGAAAGGTTCTTTCACTGTTTTGCAACTAATTTAACCAAAATCCCAAATTCCACCAATGTACAAAATATTATTTCGTTTGGGCCAATAGAGTGCTTGGAGTTGCTGCACTAATTTTGCTGTGAAACGGAAAGCAAACAAAAAACACTGCTGTGTCCGACACTGGCCCAGAGGAGAAATCAAGATAATGAGGGATATCAAGATAGTGAGCAAAAGTCCTAGTGGAATAATTCAGAAAAATATGAGGACTTGTGTCAAGGCTTGACAGGTAGTGACGAAGACTAGGTAGTAGTTTGGGAAGCTGGGTTGAGTGTCATGAGTCAGATCCAAATGCAACAACTGCCATACCAGTAGGATCAAGAAATCCCTTAAAAGAGAAAATATCTGACATGAAATATGAGAAAGGATCTGGAAAAGCATCACATTGTGTGTAGACCTGAGAAATGCCAGGCAGATGAAGAAGAAAAACATTGACATCTACTAACTTGAAAAGGGTTACAAAGACATTTCTTTGATTTTGGGACCCAGACAAGTCACAGTGAGAACAATGCTTTTTGTCCATCTTTATTTCCATTGCATGACAAATGGAAATAAAACAAACAAACAAACAAAAAAACATCTTTGAACTACATCTTTGTCAGCAAGAAAATATCTTGAACAATCCTCTTGCTCCGACTTTAATTGCCAAATATCTGGAAGCGAGACCATCATGGACTGAGTGGGTTCCTTCACTTCCTCCACAGCCAAACTACAACCACTTGCAGACGGCAATTCAAAAGCACTGCAAAAACTCGACGTCATCGCTCACACCCGCTCCATCTGTTCACTGACTAGCCCAGGTATCAACCTCAATGGGAGAAATCCCAGCTGCGGCACTGGAGGGAGATGAGAATCAAGCTGAGCTGAGGGAAGAAATATCCAGGCTAATCAAGCTGAGATCTACGAAAACTTTTTTGCAGAAAAGCGCATGGTTTCATGCACTGATGGTTACTGTAATAGGCAAAAAGATGGTTAGACTGCGTCATCGGTACGTTCAAATCAATCCACACAGGCAAACACACACACAATACCTTATGCTAAATATGGACAGGATGTCTTTGTGTAGAAGTGTGATTTGTTCGCCCTTCCAGTAAATCTGAACAGAGGACCTATTCACTTTGTGGATGTAGCATGAACTGTTACACGCAGATAGGGGGGCTTGTGGTGTGTCACGTTGCCTGATCAAATGAGGAACATGTTGGCTGCAAACGGTGTGCATGGATATGTGTGCTGGTAGAAAACTGGCAACATCTGGATCCACAGTTTAATGCTCCCTTACCACAGAGAAAGACAGTATTGTTGTAAGGCAATTACCGTGACACACACACAAACATCCGAATGGGGCGCATGTGCGCGTGTGTGTGCATGTTCATGTGATTTACTCACAACCATCCATGCGTGCAGGTTAGTGCAAGTGTATGCATAATTACACATGTATATCACCCCCGATATGGGACCACTGCAGTGGGACGGTGAAGAAATCCTGGATGGCTTCCACTAATCTCCGTAAATGTGGGGGTCCGCGAGGCTGAATGTGTGACCCAGTTTGACGAGCCAAAAATCAAACACAGTTTTAAAACGCGGGCCACCTCTGCAGTTTTTATTAACCCACCATGGAGCGGTGTGCTAACAAAAGCATCTGTAAACCGCACCGCCGAAGTTTGTCTGAAAGCATCTGGGTTTACATTGTACCTGTCGTCTTGACAACAGTCACCCAGGGTTGGCTCATGACATCATTTCTGGGTTTAATCATCCAGCTGGGGAAAATCCCCTGCTCTGAGACCCAAGGAGCCAGACCAGCGCTGTGCACTCCGAGAAGCTCTCCTTCTAGGAAACAAGGTGTGTTTGGAGGAGGGAAACTAGTGGAAACGGGTGAACGAGGACATCCAGACACACACATGCACCAAGACTTGATGAACATTAGCGTAAAGGCGCTACTGAAAGCAGTTCACAAATATCTGATTACATATCAGACTCCTGTGTAAATAAATACATGTTTGCTGTGGATGTTAGCAAGGGTACATACACACACACACACTCCAAACACATAAACATGCACACATCCAACAGCTGGGAGCGAAGAGTGAAAGTGTCCCGTTTCTTAGAAAGTAGCGAAAACTCCTGCAAACTCTCAGTGCCGTTGATAGAGTTTAAACACAAATGCAACCATATACACTAGGTCTGTTCTACAGCATTATGTTTTTTATTCTTAGTGTTAGTAATAGTAATTATTCACTTTGATGAAAAACAAAGCAGAAACACTATTATTTAATTCATTTCCCAGTTGTACTTAAAGGAAGCCCCACGGTGATTCTACACGTTTTTCATGTCACAGTTTCTATACTCACCCAGACTTAAATTTCCAGAGTTAACAGTCCATCTTTAACAAACTTCTATGAAATAATAAGAATAATGCTCGCTATCTAATGTTTCTATAGTGATTACACGTGAACCTAACCATCCATCCAGGAACCTGGATGATTGGCAAACCAAGAAATTAGTAGATTGGATGGATGGATGGAAGGAAGAGTGAATAAACTCATACACACATTTTTACACGCTCTTGTCGTTTCCTTTTCTACTCCAATTCAAACCCATACATTCCCCCATGTTTTTCCAGACTGTGTGGGATCCCTGGAACGTCTTAAAATTATTGTGAAATAGCATAATTAACAGCGTAATACCTCGTCCTTTGAAGCGGCGAACTTAACACTGAATAGACAAGCCGTTCCTCATATGATTCACTTCCCGAAAGTGATGCAAATGAAGATTTATTCTTCGGAGATTGCGAGAAAATTATGAGGAAATGTAGCGTCATGACCGAGCCAAGTAAAATACACAGACAACAAAGAGATCTTATTAGCCTCTAAATAACTGATGCTTCATGACTCAACTGTCAGTACATCCAGATCGCTCCTAAGTTTATCCATGTGAGGGTGTTGGTTCGACTGTAAATGCCAAATTGCCTTCATCAGGATCACCCAATGAGGAAAAAAAAAATGAAGGTTTGCCAACTGTGTCTACTGGAACACGAGCCAGAGCAAACACCGCACTGCCTCGTAATGAGTCGAGGCGTGGCGTAGTACCTTAACCCCATGTTTTAATTTTTTGACGTGCGAGAGAAAAACTCTGTCTCAATCTGAGAGCGCTTGGTGGGTCGGAAGAGAGCTGACGGGTTGATGACAAGGCGGACAAGAAATTGGAAGCAGGCGAGAAAAGAAGACACAATGGGATGGGAGGAAGACTTGAAGAAATACAACCAAAAAAAACAAAGAAATGAAGCACAGTGAAATTATATTAAAAGATTTTGTGGTAACTAAGCAAGCAAAAATGTTGTCACACCAAGAAAGAGTCATTCTAGCTGTGTCTTCTTCTCCTACCTGCATCCAACAGGTTTAAGCTGTTATTCAATCCAGACCCAGGATAAACTGCTACATTTCCAAGAAGTAGCTCCTTTCATTTATGATTAGTAAAGTAAACTCTGTTCTTTACAAGTATGTCCTGATCCGGCTCCAAGTTTCAGCTTCATTTTTTAAAATAATTCAATTTAATTAAATTCAATTTATTTATATGGTGCTAATTTACAACACATGTCACCTCAAGGCATTTTACAAAATAAATAAATAAATAAATAAATTCGAGGCATGGAGCAATTGATTGAGCAATCACTTGGCACTGAAGCAGCTAACTGTGTGAAGACACCTGTTCTCGAGGTTTTATGCGAGTCCCACTGTTGCTAAGATGGCAGCAATTTAGAACCACATTAAAAACAAAAAAAAAGGAAAACAGTAAAATCACCTCGGCCAAAACTGGCAGCTCTGGTGTTTCTTGCTTAGCACACAGGATAGATTATTCACAAATTAAAAACGGGATGCCAAACTGCATCTGGGTAAGTGAAGTTGTGGATATTGAGCTTGACTGAAGGCCTTCATTGGTTTGGTGTTCATTTAAGACTAACAGCTCGTCAAACAGCTCAGTTTAGTCACTTTAAAATGTTCAAATCTGTGGGAAGCTCGTGAGAAAAATCTAATATATCCTTTTCATCGTACATTATTTGGTTTGGAGAAAGAAATCTCTATCAGAACATGATTTTTAAAATATTTTCTGCAATATTTTTAAGTTACAAAACAAATTTGTTTCACGATCATTTTAAAACACTATGACATGGTGCAATTTCTCAGGTTCTCCGCTGGTTCCAGTCGTACTTTAAAGCCGCCATTGGCTGCATCTGTCATCTGCGTCGAATGCTGTCACCCCTCTTCTATTCAATGATGCCATCCTGCTTCAAGTGAGCCATGTGCTTTGGCTAAAATCTCCCATGAGCTCACTTCAAAGCCAGCTGAAACCTCCTGAAAACAGTCTGCTGATGGAGACCGGGTCAGAGCGGCACACACACACACACACACGCACACACACACAACCTTCACACGTCCACGCATGCATGCATGGACGCGTTCACACGCCCGCACCACAGAGCGTCGTCTGTCTGCGCAGCCGGCTGACATCACCTTTTTATGAAGTGCACCCTGTTTTACACTGGCAGGGGCCTTGTTTGGATGGAGCTTTGCTCCGAAATTGGCCAAGCACAAAAATAAGAGCGCTCAAGTCGGGACTAGGAAGAAAACCTGGAGCTGCGACCAAGAAAATATAATCAAACCTGAGGCTTGGGCATTTGTTTTTTTCTTACGCAGCCATATTGGGCTATGGGATATATTTAATAGGTGGAAATGAAACAGGTTTAATGACAGCAGAAAGACTTGAGACTTCACTGTAAGCTGTTGCAGAGCACCCCGAGTTAATTCATAAAGATGCATTCAAGTTGGATTTTTATTTTACATTGCTTTGGCAAATACATATATATGCTTTTTTTGTGGAAACTGTCATCATGTCATGACAGTACGGTATGAAGCAGGTAATCTGTGAAAAAATGAAGCTCCCATGCCTTCTCCCGGTTCTAACCAGAAACAACCAATCAGAGCCAGGAGGCGGGTCTTAGCGCTGTCAATCACAATTTTCTCAACGCTGCAGCTAACAGACAATGTTGTGAAGCTCAGGTTAGTTAGCATGACCATCAATGACAACAGATAAATGGATTTCCTGTAACAGTAAGTTGTTTCTACGCCATTAGCAAATTGATTGGCAGCGCTAAGACCCTCCTCTGGGCTCTGATTGGTTGTTTTTGGAGCGGTTCATTTCTTGAGACAGCAATGGCAGCTCAAGAAGGAGGTGGAGAAGATTGACCTTTTCACAAACTATTTGTTTCATAACATACTGTCACAGCATGATGACAGCTTTAACAAATATGTAAAAAACATATTTATAAAAGTTACATACTGCAGCTTTAATATAATAAAAAATAAATAAATTAGAGTTTTCACCATGCTTACAAGAAAACTTGCTTTACATAATTTTTTGAGAATTATTAGCAAACTAAGTGCAGCTGGAATCAAACCCACACATTTCAAATCACCTGTCTAATCAGACAGTTTGAGTTAAAATCAAAACCTGATCCTAATATGAGCTTTAGACCAGATTATGTTTCATCATTAATCTCATTTATTTTGCTCTGGTAATCAAAGCTCTGATGTGTTTCATTTCATGTGTGTGAGTTTGAGAGATACTACAGCTTGGAAAGCCAGAGGAAAGAAAAAGAAAAAAGGACAGAGGGCCAGAAAAGTGAGCAGTCTGTTTTTAATCTATTATTTTTTGTTTAACTCCTATGAATTCAAAAGCAAGACAGCACTTTGCTTCCAAATTTTATGCAACATCTTCTCTTATTACACAACTACTGGCAGAGGACACCATAATACATGGTTGCAAAATCAAACGATTGTTAAGACTCTACTGAACGCAAAGTAGGTGAAGGGGCAGGAGGAGATATTTTGAAATCCAACATCTGTGACGCTACAGAACTAAAGGATAAAGTGCTTTATTTTGGTTTTGATTCATCTACAGTTGTTTATGAGATGTAGATTTCAGCTCACCATGGGTGAAGTGACTTTTATTTCAGTTTCATTCAGTCAAATAAAAACATTTTATTAACTATAAAGTCTTTAAAAAGAGGCAGTCATTAAAAAAAACTAAAATAAATAAACAATACTTAGCCTGGTGGTCCGCCAGGCTTATGATACACTGAGGGAAACCCTGAAATTAGTCCATTTTAGTTGCTTTGAAATTACATCACTATTTGAAATCTCTATTTCCAGCAAGTAAAAAATTACTAAGAGAAAGAAAAAGGAAAACAATATAGAAGTAAAAAAATTAACATAAAAACAATGAAAATGTATGAAAAAAATAATGACTCTGTTCCTTAAAACTCTAAAATGAATATAATAATGACCAACTTCTATAGCCAGCAATAAATTTACCTTGTGCTCATCTCAATAGTCCTGCCTTACACACATTCACTCTTAACATTTTTACTTTACAGGCATAAAGCCTGTTAAAGTCAGAAATATCAGTGTCAGGCACAACCTCGTTTGAAAAAGATTCAAGCAGGCTTAGAAATCTCTACTGCTAAGAGAAGTGTATTTCTTTTGGAAGGCCGCTCAGACACAAAGCAGATGTGTCACTAATATGAGTTAGTCTTCCAGATCATCTCAAAGAGTGATTAACACATTTTGACACTTGGACTCAGCCTTTGATGAGATGTTCAATTCAGCGGAGGAGGGAATGAAAGGTTTTGTGGTTACTGTAAAGAGATGTACTTACTGCCACTTTACAGGTGAGCTGCAAAAAAAAAAGAAGAAAAAAATCGTAATAAAAACCCCTCACGAGTCACTGGTGTTTAAGACCGCAACATTACTTTGGAAGAAAGCATGGTTTTATGCTCTTTGCTGTCCTGGCATTTAGAAAAGCAACGAGAAACTTTTACGAGAATACTGATGGATTCTGAGAATGTTTTATTTCACCAGGCTTCGAGGAATGCTCTGATGGGACCGTGCGGTTTGACAGTTTCGGTTTGCCAGAAGGATGTGCTAGCAGAGATCATGGCCAGTTTACTTGGTAACCATGTGTGTATGTGCTTAAGGCAGATTGACACACACTCCAGCAGAGCTTTTCTGTCAAAGCGCCGTCAGATGGATCCATCTGCCTGCTGCAAACCTTTCTAAATCTGTTAGTCATCTGTGTCCCCGTACTGAAAACCTAAAATAAGACGGATGCCAACAGTAGTCATCTAACATCACTATTAAATATTAGTTATATGTTCTTTGGGAGAACAAAGTCCAAAACAAAGATTTCTAACATGTTTGAAGGGATGGGTTAAAGAAAACTCGACTCTCCAATGTCGTTATTTTTTTTCCACCACCTTCAATGTGCTCACCAAACCTGAATTTGATTTTCTGTGCTTCAGCAAAAAGGTGGACTACATCTAATGGGTCTCAATAAATCTTATTTAAATTCACTGAAGTTAAATTTTAACTAGAGACGCCGTCTGGACCAGACAAAGTCCAGGTTTTACCTCGTATTTATCATCTGCATGAGGTTGCGACCAACTGCACCCTTAAAACAAACGTGTTGATATCAGAAACACATTTTCTTTCTTACTATCAAGTACACACATCTTGTGTTGATTTCTACAATTTATGTGTCGTTAACGTGACACAGGACATGAGTTAAGCCATCGACCAATCACGTCACCTCCCTGAGGTCTGCAGCTCCGGAACGATCCACAGGAAAAACAGTCAACTGAGGCGACCGCAACTGTTGTTTGTCTGGGTAATCTGGCTTTCTCCTACATAAATCTTTAGTTAATTGGTTTCTCTAAAGTTGTCCTTAGGTGTGTGTGTGCGCATGTGTGTGTTTGTCTCTGTGTTGCCCTGCAGTGGACTGGCAACCTGTCCGAATAAGTAGTACCCCACCTCCCTCGCCCGATGAGAACTGGAGGTAGCCGTGATTGTTCAAGAGTTTAACATGTCCTGTGTGTCAAGTTGTTCAAATAAAAACAGCACATAAAGTGTAGAAAACAACACAAGATGCGTGTCCGTGATAGCGTAGAAAATGTGTTGCAAATAAACACGTTTGTTTCAAGAGTTTACGCTTCAGAGGTTGAGGGCCACAAGCTGAAATGCACTGGCCTGTCATTAAAGTTGGTTCCTCATCACTGCGAGTGCTGCTGGAGTCCTTACCCCACCAGAATGTTACTTGCTTGTCAAAGCAGATAGAAAATCACAAAATCTACCCCCTGCTTCATATAATTATCTGAATTAGTCAGTGGCAGATGCTAACTTCCTTCACCGCCTATCGGTACGTCTCAAGAAACCAACCAGCAAGCCAAATGTGCTTGTGTAAAGAAAAAGAGCAGCACACTGCTGCTGCCAAGCGTTTCAACCCTGATGGACGATTTGTTCGTCCAACCCATGTGTCATGTTTCCAATCAGTGCAACCTGTTACGAGAGCCGATGAACACCCGTGTCAACAGCGCCATTAGAAATAGGACTGTGTGCCAGTTGAACACTTTCTCCTTCCACTCAGTTGCCAGATGTTTGCAGAAAACATCACTTTGTATACCTCTGGTTAATGTTAAATAGCACTGTAAACATGCAGCTCATTTATCATTTTGCTTCCCGTTAGCTTGGAAGTCACTTTCAGGCATTTCCAGCCTTCTCTTTCCTGATACAACCCAGATTTTATAACCGGTTGACACCGTGGTAATAAAACCACCATCAGCATCCATTAGAGACAGCAGCTGGTCCGTAATTTCATTACTTTCATAATGTACCGTTCTCCCTCCAGGAGAACACGAGAAACAAAAAAATGTCTTGTACTTTCACATTCTTTATTGCATATCTCTTGTTCAGAAACAAGTCTTCAAATCAACACTGCAAATATTAGTTTTCCTTTTGGCATCGGACAAACTCCTCGCTCCAACTGTGCAGTACTGACTTTTTAGCTCATCGCAATATAATTGTCTAAAGAGTTAAATTATTTTACAGCACTATTCAGACATTTGAGTTGTTGTGTTTGTCTTTATGATTCATCTGAGTGATTGATCACAAAGTAGCAGAAATGTGGAGATTTCACTGTGATCTGAACCAACTTGTAGGGAGCTAGTATTTACCTGCTTACAGATTCCTTTTTATGTAATTTTTCTTTTTTTCTTTTTTTTTTTTTTGTCGCATACATTTTTCAGATCATTACATTTTAACATCAGGCTACCAGTAAGCTAAATGATGTTTTCAGATGATAATTTGAACGTTGAGCTTTAACTTTTAACTTTGCTTACTTATAAACAACATGTGTTCGCATAATCTCATCTCTAAGTGGTTTTGAGTTTTATTTCTCTCAGTTTAGTATCATGTCACCTCCTTCCTTGTTTTCATTCTCTTTCTTCCCCATCAGTTGAACTCCCTGCTCTCAGATTGACTCCGTCTCCCTTTTCAGCTACTTTTCTCCACTTCCCTCCTACATCAGGTCCTCCTCTCGGCATGCAAGTAACTAATCTGCCTTGGGGGCTACCTAATTTGTATAACGCTTCTACCCCCTGCATTGACATGTGTGGCCTCCCACCAATGAATTACACACACACAGGCACACTCATTGCCTGAGTCACCCCCACCGCTATCTGCTCCTCCGAAAACCGTCTAACGCTCTTTGTGTCTTCT
Organism: Poecilia mexicana; assembly: GCF_051168715.1. Taxonomy (NCBI): domain Eukaryota; kingdom Metazoa; phylum Chordata; class Actinopteri; order Cyprinodontiformes; family Poeciliidae; genus Poecilia; species Poecilia mexicana. The sequence goes on along the minus strand of NW_028263385.1, from coordinate 25,133,465 downwards.
CGTCACTTTCCTCTTTCCCTGTTTAACCCCAAACCCAGTTTGGCCATTTGTTTGTGTTCATCTCTGACTCCTGCTCTTTATGTCTCCCAGCTGGTTCGGTCAGAAAGCTCCGGGACAAACATCGTCAAACTGCAAACGTTACCCAACCATCCTCACCTTTGGCTACACAGAGTTGTCTTTTGTACAGTTTCTCTGAGTCATTTGCTGCTGTGGAGGTCTAAGAAGCTCAGGGAAACCAACTGTTTCAGAGTCCATCTTTGACTCTGTGTCCTCTGAGAAAGTGACTCATGAATGGGCTTTTTTCTTAACTGTTCTTGTTCAATAGTCGTCTTCATATTAACCACTGTCAATAACAAGCTCAGCTGACTCATTTTTGTTTTATTCCGTGAGACGTTAATCATAATTTTTAAGAGCAGAAAGAAATGTATAACTCGTAGCTGTTTGGATCTTTTTCTTTTTCCAATATGTGGATTTTCATTTCATAATTTTGTTAAGTTGTTGGCAGGACAGCACCTTCAGCAACGATCTTTTTATGTTAATCGTCTTTCTGCAAAATTATTTCTCTTGACTTTATCCATTTTGATGAATGCCTCTGAGAAGAAAGTTTAGTAGAAAAGCAGAGAGAGAAGGACACATTTCCTCGATCCATGTCGGAATCCCCGTCCGGCTTCGAGTTATGACATCTTTGTGCTGCAGGTCAGTGAACTTTCAACAACTTTACAAAATAACACTCTTTATACGCAAACAGTCAGCAACAAGGCGTGTGAATGTCACCTCATCAGAAAAGACGCAATGCAAAACAGCTGCAATAGCGTTAAATTTCAAAAACACAAAGTTCTCAAAGTGCTGACTCGGCGTGTTGTTATGGCGCATATAAAGAGAAGAATTTCCACAAGCCAACTTATGATGCTGAGAGACTGTGTGTCCAGTTTAACAAGCCACCTCTTAAAATAGTGCAAAATAAGCAGGCTGTCAAGTTCACGACGGGGGTTCGCAAGGCTTTCTCATACAGCAGTGATCAGATTTAAGGATGCTAATTTATGGATGCGGACCTCGTCGTGCCTTTCAGATTTCTCACCGTTTCTTCCTGTGACGTCATCCTGCCTTCTCCTGCAGCGTTGCTCTGCTCTGCGGCGCCGTCGTCACGTTAGCCATATGTTACATATGTTTCTGGGACTGCGGCCAAACGTTTGCTTTCAGGATTTGGACTGATATTTGTTTTTGCCAAGAAACACAGTAGTTCGCTCCTTTCTTTACACAGACACTTACAGTGTCCTCTGGGGGACACGGAGGGGGAAACACGGGGTTTTCTGTAATGGCACCCCTCACCCCCCCCCCACCCCCCCACACACACACACACACACACACCTCACGGACCAATAATGTTTAAACGAATCTCTTAAAGACTCTAAATGGGCAAAAAGTTGACTATGAGCTGGGATCAAGTTATGGGCAATTTCTGAACCTAATTATTGTGAAATAACCTTAGTAACCATGTCACAACCAATCCAAAATAATTGACATCAGGAATAATAAGACCACAACTTGCAGTCCGAATTGCTCTAGTAGGCTGAGCTGCGTCAGATTCATTGGCTGTTATGTCGGCTTTTCCTGCTAAATTACATATGATTACTAAACGATGATGGGGAAAAAAACATAAACCACCTGGTATCCATTGCTGGTAGTTAAAGATGAGTCTTAGTTTAGCTGTAATTTGTGTTAGGTAAATTGTATTATTATCAACTATTTGGTATATCTTTATTATGTTCTTAGTTTATGTATTCTTACTTATTTAGTTTAGTCATATGTTTTAAGGAATGTTTCTGTATTGTTAATCACTCTGCTTCCTTCCTCAGAGGAGGCCTCTCTGAAGAAGAGCAGTGACAGAAGCTCTTCTCAGAACGGCCTGCTTTGACCTCTTAGATAGCTATAAAACCATCGCCGTGAAGATGTACAACTTATACTGCTTGATCCTGGGTCAGGAACTGGATAAGCTAGTGCGAGATGGATTGTGTTGTTAGTTAGCGATAATCTTGGCGCTGTGACTGTGTGATGAAGTGTCTTTTCCCCTCCCCTTTAGAGTTACAGCGCTCTCTGTGATTAGGGATCCTAAAGACAATAAAAAGAGAGGGGCAGGCAAATGTGCTTCAGAGCAGTTGGAGATTTGTAACTGAAAGCACATCTCTGTCTGTTCTCCTCGCGAGTATTCAGAATCTAACTTTCTCTTGTCTTTCCTGTGTTATGTGCTGTGTTTAATAGGTGTCAACTCTGACAATTTGAATATTGTAAAAAGATTTGATATTTTTTGTCACTCTTTTCATGAAGTGAAATGTTACACACCTTAGATTCATTACAAACAGTGATTTATCCCTGCAGATAGCAGAAATCAGCGTCTGAGAAAATGTTAATATTGCATCAATTAAAAAAGGGCATTTTAGACAGAAAGGTGAAACCACTGCTAGGTTGCATTTGCATGAACTACTGCATCAACGCAGCGTTGCATGGAGGAAATCATCCTGAGTTTGGGTCATCTGAAGGCCACACATAATATCTATGTACACACATAAGGTTTTGTCATATTGACTGCATTATTAAAAATGAAATGTTTATTTATTAAACAGTGTAATTAAATAGTTTAGCATGTTTGTATAATTATTTTTAGAAGACTACATCACCACTAAATACATATTTCCCCAGTTTTGAATCTGAGAAACTTGCAGCAGATTTCAGGCCAGATGACAAAATGTTGTCAGATGATCCGACTTGTTTCTGAGTTGTTGCGTGTTGTTAAATAGGGCTCTTGCTGCTGATGGACTAAAGTGGTATTTTCGCAAGCTATGTCAAATGCCCGGTAATACAGTTTTAAAACAAAAAAAAAAAGATTATTGGAATGAAATTTTATTAGCATTATTAGTTGGTCTTGACGAGGGAACTCCATGACCTTGGTAAATCATTTGAGCCACCCACTTGGTTTTTCCCACAGTCCTGGCGGATCAGGCCTGAGTCTTTGCCTCTTTTTGAGTTGCTTGGCAATGATGGAGCGAAATTCACCAAAATCTACGACCTGCTATTTAACATCTAAGACCAGTCACATGTAACCACAAACACAGGTATTTGTCTCAACCCAGTCTAACATTAGTAATAACAGCAAGTCTCTAAAGTTTCATGAAAAGTTGCTGATGATACTAGAAACATTTACTGATTCTGAACTTTATTTTAGTTTAGTGGGTGGCTAAACTAAAATAAAAAGGTTGTTGCATTGTTTCTTTAATGTATCTCGATTGACTTTGTGTTGTTTGAGATTCACAAAGTCTGCATTTTAAATGTAAAAACACAAAAATGGGGCCTTAACTTGACTGTAGAACAATGCTAAATAAAGAATGTAAACTCGTAGCTGAACCAAACGTTTAGCATCATCATCTCGTCATGTGAGCTGAGTGTATGGTTAAACTCCGACCATTTACTGCCACATATTTACCTTTCACATAAAACAATATCGTTTTTATTTTCATTTTTGTTGCCTTCTTATATAGATTTAATCGGAAACAGTTTTTGTTCAATAATTTGTTTGGCGACATGATGAGAAAAAACCTTTATGTCATGTGGACACGTATACTCAAAGACTCGTGGTGGTCAAACTAAATAGTTACAAAATGTTTCCCTGTGAGAAGTGAACATCGAAAGCACTTGACTGGTGTAAAGTTTCTCAGTCTTTTGTATCTCTATGGATATGTGAATAATACCATCTTTGATTCAGTCTTACGATTCAATGTGATACTTGCTGCTGATTGCTCCAGCATGTTGCAGCCTTCAGCTGGTCCTCTGTGTGGATCCCAATGACAGATCACAATGTTATACAGAACCTACATATACATGTAGAGATGTAACACGCTGAGAATAAACCTGTAGCTAGAATTTCATATGAACACATTTTCAGACAATGATAGAATTTAAATAGTGTGCAGATTATGGCAGAATATCCATCTTTTGTGTAGAAGACATATGGGCGGCTTATGTATTCCTGAGAAAAGGTATACATGAATGGAGCGTTCAGAATCAAAGTTTGTGTAAGACCTTAAGTCAGAGGTTCCCAAACTGTGGGGCGCGCCCCCTAGGGGAGGGCGCCGTGTCATTGCAGGGGGGGGCGCGGGAAGTCATCTGGATGAAAAAAAAACAAAACATGAACACTGTATGCGCTGGGTTTTTACCTTAGAATGGCCAACTCTCTGTTATTCCTATGCCAATTTGATACAGTAGAGGCTTCCACACTTCCCATATTTGTGTCCTCTGTCGCTTTTATCAGCAGTTAAAACTGTTTAATTCGTTGTTAACATGTTGTAACCTGTTTTTCCGAGCCGCCTTTAAATGCTAATAATAAACTAATATCAATACAGAACCTTAAGCTTAACAAGTACCTTGTAGGCTATGATGTTGGTGTCTATTTTCAGCTACCTACATTCATTTTTCCCCCCAAAAAGTCGATGTCACCCCGTCACACGCGGCGTTTCACCCAGCCAGCCATTTGTAATCCATAGGGGGGCGCAGAAAATGTTTGGAAACCACTGGGGGGGGCGCAGAAGAAAAAGTTTGGGAACCACTGCCTTAAGTAATTCAATAGAGGCTTCAACATAATTTAGGAGACAACTAAGTCTGTTTTCTTAAAGTCAAAGTTTACTTCTCGGACGAAGAGTGCTACTGAAGACATGAAAATCATCTTCCATGATGAATATTAAAGTTTTTAGGCTGAATCAAAGAAAATGACTTCAGGAAGCATGTTAACAGAAAAAGGGATAAGTTTGGAGAAATCAGAAATCTGCACAAAAGTATAAGACAAGGGTAATTTTTAGCTTTTGGACACAAAGAGTTGTATTGCCAAAAAAGAAACTATTAATTCGCAAAGTTTTATTTTTGGTGTCTAGGTGAGGATTACATTGAGGGGAGCAGGAAGTGGTGGCCGTGAGATGGGATGAAGTAGAATCACGACTAAAATATAACCCAAGGTATCAGAAGCAATTATTAAAGGGTTTAGTTTATGCATGCTTCCAGTTTCACCTGACTGTTTTTAAACTCTAGGTTTAATGTTTTCTGACGTCCCGAGTTCTAACAATTTCAACCAAGTCTTTAGGAACATGGATAAAAATCTCAACTTTGTCTTGATTCAGGCAATGAAAGTTGTCAGCCAACCCACAGATTTCCACATTGAAAACGTCGTTGTAGGAGCCAATCTTAGCATCGCCTAGAGCTTTAGAATAAGAAAAGAGCTGAATGTCACCACCTCTGATAATGATCAGAGGTAAACAATCAAAGAAGATGGTAACAAAGGGAAGCAACCAAAGCACGACAATGGTGCCAAGAACAAAACCCTGTGGAGCACCATGCTGAGAAACTGAGGACGATTCAGAAGTCTAAGTATCTAAATCAGGACTAGATGCTAATTTAATGGTCTAACTTCTAACAATAGCTGTCTTTCAAAGTTTTTTTTTTTAATTTACAGCTCTGAATAAACTAAACTTTTGTTAAATAGCAAAAACCAGTTCACTTCAATTATATGTAATACAAGGAAGCTGCAAATCAATGCACCAATTCACCAATTTTAGTCTCATAAAATGTTATTGCAATATTACCCACACTACAGATGTGATTGATAAGACGCATGTTAACGATGTTTAATCTGCCTTAATTTGCATAGTTTTTGCTTAACTGACAGACTAAGAAGAGTTGAAAGGCCCTACTGAAGGCGGAGATCTTTAAATGTAAAATTAACTGTTTTGAACTGTATATTTTATATATCAAATATGAATACAGAGTCAGTAGGGGAGTGAACGGACAAGAGCTGAAAATAAACAGAGTAGCAGACACATCCCAGGAGCATGACTCAGCAGTCTTATCTGTGCAGAGGGAGACGGTTTAAATGTGTTGGATGTCTGACCCGGCTTCTGTTTAAACCCCCATCACACGATCTGCTATCAAGAAACAGGAAATGTCATCATGTCTTAACTTTTTCAGAACAGAATTACATGAGCGTTCAGCACGTTTCAGCATATTTCCATTTAGCCTGCGTACGTTGAAATCCATTTATCATTTCTGTGTACATGAACATGTCATCCGTCTGTGTGGACGGGAGAATACGTAAGAAAAAAACGTCAAAATTAAGAGACTACCAGAGCCTAATTGAATTTGTGATTATCATTTTCAGGACGCTGATAAGAACTGAGTGCTAGTTGCTGAGATCACTGTACAGCCATGATCACACCACTTAGTTTGAGGTTGCACTTGTGCTTCACCGCTAAGCGATTGGAATGATAAGGACTGCAATCAGAGTTTCACATTCAAACCACAATAGGCCCACACAGCAAGTCATCACCCAATTCAGCCGGGGCCGCTTTGTCTGTTCAGGGAGTTGGCTGCTCTCTTCTTTCATTAAGGACCGTGTTATGACTGGCGGCTACTCTGAAAAGTAAAGACACAGACAAATTGGAACAATTCTCCTTTTGTCAGGGCACTGTGAGCTTGTCCAGGGTGAGAAATTAGATCTGTTGCTATTCAAATAAAACGGGCAGTGGGAAATTTCAATACTGTTCAGTTTGTGTTTCTCCCTCTAGGGCAGATGGAGGCCAATTCAGAAAAAGGAATGAAAAAAAAGAAAAGGAAAAAAAGGGAAAAAAATACATTTCAGGAGAAAAAAATGCTGTGTCAAATCAGAATAAAGAAATATTAGAAATGCTTTTTATGGTATTCTGGGGAAACGGATCAAAGCATATGTTTGTTTGTGGTCTTCATTTTACTGAACATGATTATTGTGGTCATTCAAAGCGTCAAATTAAGTGCACATTTGTTTGTTATTGGGAGATTCATTTTGCTTTTTTGTACTATTTGCACTGTTGATGCTTTTTTGGCTTTTTGTGTTTGTATGTTGCAGTTGAAACATGACATCAAACTGATTGCATTGGCAGGTTTCCTGTTTCAACACAAAACACAACAATCTTATTCCAATCATTATCTATCGGCCTCGTTATTTGGATATCATTTGTCTTCTTTGTGGTTATGGACCAAATCGAGGTGCAAATGTTTGATGTGAAAAAATACACATTTTATACATGGAGAGTCATTTTTATTATATGAAGCATGAACTGGTATGGAACAAAAAAAAAAAAGAGAACTTATAGCTACAATGTTAAAGTCTTTTGGCTGTACAGTAATGGAGCAAGTAAAAAAAAAATCTACTACATGATATAAATGGTTTTGATTAATAAAGAAAATAGCAACTGTTAGTAATTGTGTGAATACATTAAATATCAACATTTAATTCCCCTTTGGAGTCAATAAAGTATTTTTGAACTCAATCATAGCTACATCACAAATGCGATTTGTAGAACTGCTTTAACTTTGTGCCATGATTTGTGACAGGGTTAGGGTGCCTTTGTGCTGTGGACCCAAACGCAGAGAGGTGAGGCAGAAACTGAGTTTGAAGATGTAATGTGAGAACAAAAGTCCAGGCAGCACAGGCGAGCAAAAGGCTAAGAGCTCAAACACTGGTAGCAACTGGAAAACTTTACAAGACAACAACGACAGGACACACGACAGCGAAGACAAGGATCCGACGGGGGAAACACAGACACAGGTGAATATAAATGCAAGAGGAGATAATCAGGGGAATGAGACACAGCTGGGAACAACGAAGGCCAAGACGTGCAGACCGGGGAACTAAATTAACCAAAAACACACTCAGAAATCCACGTCCTCACATTTGATGCACTGATACATAAACAGGAAGTGATGACAAAATCCTGAACACTGTTGAATAGAATATGCAGTGATTTCATTTTAAACAATTTACAAGGTAAAAAAAAATGCTTAAGTGAACACTTAAAACTAATTATATGTTCATTTTACAGTCAGTTTATCAGTGAAGATTTACAGTATTATTTCTTTGTGGTAATTTTTTATCTTTCCAACCTCATTCTCTACCATTGCTAAGAGTTTTGTGTATCAGTTGTTATTGTGCAGTTACTTTCTGCCTCGTTTCAGACAGCTTCTCTTCCAGATTTCACCTGTAGCCTGCCGGGTCCATCTGTGTCTCACTGTCTTTGTTTGTCTATTTATAGCTCACTTTGTGCAACTTTCTCTTGCTGGTTCGTCTTTGTCTCATGTGTCAAGCATTCCAGCCTTAATCCTACTTCTCTCTTCGAGGGATTTTGACTCAGCTTGAACTGTTTTGACTTGTCTCTGTTTCAGACACCTCCGCTTGGTTTGGACGTTTATGTGCTGACCTTGTATTAAAGGATTGCTGAATTTACGCCACTGTGTTGGGTCTTGCATTTCAGTAATCTGTTCCTGTCCCTTACGGCCTGCCAGGAGCCTGGAAAGCTGATATTAGCCAATTAGCATGTTTGACTGTCTGCTTCAGCAGGAAACTGCTTAGTAGACTAAACTGCAGTATAGCTTGAGTTTTTGTTTTCAAATGTAAGAGAAATAACTGAAAAACAGCATTTGCTGTCACTCCTATAGCATCCGAGGCATGACGGTGTTATAACTGCATTGGGACACGAGGTATACAAGTTAATTAGCATATGATAGCATTATACACATGTCATCAGAAAGAACACACTTCTATTATGTACAGCACATGATCTGTAGGAGTTTGACTTCAGCTTTGTCTAAGTTTTTTTGTTCTCGTCCCTATGTTTTGAGTTATGTTTTGTTATTTAGCTCTGAGGTTTTTCTTTTAGAGCTTTTTGGTGTTTACTTTGAGCGGTGGTTCTCAAACTTTTAAGGCCAAGACCCACTTTAGCGAAACAAACATTTCCAGGCTGATGGATGAAAACAAATTTAATTTAATTTTAAAGAAAAAAAAAGTCGAGAAAACTAGGATTGATCGATGCAGTGTTTGTCTGAGTCTCCTGTTTTTTTGTTTTTTTTTTTGTTATTTTTCCTCTCTAAAATGATTCACATTGTCATTCTGTCCTTCTGTAATAAAGTGGGCTGTACACATTCATAAAAACAGAAATACAGTTAAATATTTAATGCTTAGGATGCATAAAGTTAATGAATATGCCACAAAACCACTAAAGATGAGTCAATGTTTTGAGTTTATAGCTTGGATTCATTTTTTTTTAGACTGCTGTCAATATTGACTTATCAGCACTGATATTACATTAATATATTTTCACTTTTATATTTCACATCTATCTATACTTATACAATAATTCAGCATCACCCACAGAATGCCTTCTGTATTTCAATATATGTGCATTTTGCAGTTTGTGTGTTGCAGGTCTGCCTGGGGAATAAAACTTTGTCTCTATGGGATTTTCTGAGAAGATATTAAACCAGTGTTATATCTTACAAACCTACCCTGTCAATAAATAATAGCAGTATTTTACATTTGCATCAAAGGCACAGGAACCAGTGTCACTTTCTATGTTGACTACACATCTAGAGACAGAGCTCAGTGCAGCAGAGCTCAGGATGTCTTTATATTTCTTTCTCAGAAATATAAAGACATCCTGAATCTTTCTCTCCTCTCCTCTAAGTGGGTTCACAACTTCTGCACTGTGCCAAGCAAGGACACACTCAAGTTTATCTTCATTACTGAGACGGGTGATTCAGGCAACTTATTTCCAAATCAAGAAACACATTTTCTCCAAAATCCTCAAGCAAACAAACTCCTCCCATGCAGCAGAGACAGACTCGCCTCGCAGAGCTACGCCAGCACAGCGCGCGCATGCAGGTGCTATTCGTCCCTTCTCCTCGTCACTAGGGAAACGCTGATGTGTTACGTCTATAGGTTGCAACATTGGATGACTAAATCTTAGTACTGCTTGCAGAAAAAAACTTCCCATATTTCCTGTGTCAATTTTGTCAGACTTAGGAAGGATCAGATTCACCTGATCCTTCCCACAGCATCACTATACTTAAACTTTGAGATGTGAGTCATTGTTACATGCGTTTGTTTCCGCCTCCCTGTGTCTTGATGGTCCTCATTTGCACCATTCGTGCCCCCTGTTGGTTTTTAGGTGCTGGTTTTAACTAAATATCTAATTTTCTTGACATGAATGCATCCTGTCTGCATTTGGGTCCAACTCATCAACAGTTGGTGGGACTTATTCTCCAAATGATTAGCATCTCTGGTGTAAAAAGGCATCAAATAATTAATGTTTTTGCAAATATGTAAATACTCAGAATATTTTTTTACAAACTCTTTTCAACAAGGATTGGGGCTATTAACCCTCCAGCAATCTGAAGAGACAGGGTCATCTGGACACCATGACCTTTTCAACCCATGTACTGACCCCACGTGTATTTTTTGTGAGTGGTTTCGGGAACTGATGGTCTGACGGAACAACCCCTTCACACCCTCTTCCCTGCTGTCTGACCGTGACATCTGCCATACTCCTCCTGAGCGCCGCACTAAGACTGCGGGAGGGTTTGGTGAAGTCAAGTTTATTTGTATAGCACTTCAGCAACAAGGCAGGTCAAAGTGCGACACATGATGAAAACGTAACACAATAACTAATAAAAAAATAAGCAAAAACATACAATTTTCTCAAATGCCATCAGCAAAATCATCAAGACTAATCAACATCAAATCTAAAGTCAACTCTAAACAAGTGGGTCTTTTAGTCTTTGTGTAAAGGGTCTTAGCGCTTCAGCTGTTTTAGGCTTCTCATGATTTAGGACAATATTTTAATTAGATAAGGAGAGAAAACTAAGTGATCATGTTGTCTTAAACCTGCTGGCAACACATTATCAGACTCCAGCTTCTTTAACAAACCCCCCTGTTCACCTGCTGAGTGACGGTTTTAAAACATCATTGGTCAACCTTTATGTATCTGTCACAATTATCCAATCATCTTTCAGGTGGCCGATAATTCAGCCAGTCAGTCACCCAGAGACAATGTCACATACTTTCATTTCAAACCAGACAGCACCTTTTGGTCCTCACAGTCAGGATAAACGTCCTGCCTCTAACTTCTCCTCCCAAACATCTGGGTACACACACACACACACACACGCGCACACACGCACGCACGCACACACATCTTCAAATAGGCAAGCCAGCCAAATGGCCATTCCTGTCACACTTTGCTATGCTTTGTTCTTAACTAAGCACCAGTATCAGTTCCTATGAAACACTTGTTTCTCTTTCACGTTATCAGACGGTTTACCTGCAGAGTCATTCAACTCCAAAGTAAAACTGGAGACTTTGAGGGCTTACTGTACAGTAGCCAGATGTTTTTGGCTCAATAGCATCAGGAAGTGTGAGTAAGCAGCTGTTTTAGAAGAATAGATCCAAAAACATGTTAAATGTTTGCACATTTTGTATTAAACTAAAGCACTTGGAGCTGTTATTATGCAAAATATATTTGATTAAATGGCTACTTTCAACAAAGTTCAGTTTAAAACAAACGTTTCATGGTGCAAAGGGCAGGTTTTAACTTAAGAGTGCTGATGGGGTAAAGGTGGGAATCCTGTTTACAACAATCCAGGCTACGAAAACCCCCAAGCCACCCACCGTGTCAGGAAGACATCATTTGCACACACTTACTATAACAGCAGGTCCACTCCTAAACTAAATTCAACTCACGCCGGAGCCAGGAGAGGGGAAGCAAATGGCTTTAGTCAGTAAAAATCCTTCAGTTCTGCAGCTGCTTTTTCACTACGCTGTCTAGATAGACTCTCTCTTATTCTCTCACTACCTTCCCACTCTCCAAAATCTGCGAAAAACATTGTGAGAAACCTTTCGGCTCTCCAAATCCTCTTTGTGATTTATCACCTCTTTTGCGTCCATAAAGGAAGTCTTAAGAAATGATTTCAGTCAGAGGTTATACAGAACTGGGGCACATGGACATGGCTGTGTTTATTATTTTTCATCTGCTTCCAGGTATTACACAGATAAATGACCCCTGAACCTTTTCTAGTGACGCATTTATGGGTCTTACAAGTTGGTCAGCAAACAGGACACCAAAGATACTTTTGTACCTACAATTTACATCACTGTTTGTACGTCAAGAAGGTGAACCTCAGTTGTTATAAATTGTACCTCAATCTTCTATTTGCACATTTTGTTTAACCAACGAAGATTGAAATTAATGTCCATCCTATAAGAAAGCATGAGCTCATTGTCAAGTATATTCCTGCTTAGCTTCGCTGTTTATTTGCTTTTTCGACCTTGGACTCCACTCAGGATGGAAAGCTGCAGCAACGAGAGCCAGACATATGGTCCAGACAATATTCCTGTTTGAGAAAATGAGAAAAAAAAAGCCAAAAAACACAATAGAAAAGAAAACAAAGAAGCCACTTGGGTCTTTCAATGCGTTCAATCTGGAATGTTTCCCGTGCAGCATAAAGGAAAACAGTTTGGGAAAGAAATAAATTCCAATGTTTGCATGGCACTTAGGATTATAATTAAAGTTGTATGCCTCTCTATAACTGTTGGACCATTTGTTTGTACTGGTGTTTGAAATCTAGTCAAATCTTTTTTCTTTTTTTCTTTTTTTTTCACTGCTCTGGCAAGACCTTTTACAGTGTGTTTCTTTAAATACATCGGCCACTTCAAATGTGGCTTGAATTTTGATACTTACTCACCAAGAATCTTTTGGAATCATAGAAGCCAAAAGACAAATTCCCCCCAAAAGACTTGATGAAAACTGTGTGACTGTGTCCAGCACAGTTCATTCAAATACCTGACAAGTCTCTTGTTAGCATGCCATCAAGTTCAGGACTCGTAGAGTAAGATTTGTTGAAACATGTAAAATATTCTATTTTAGACGTTATATTTTATTTAGATGTTTTAGATATTTTAGATATAAAATATTATATTTAAATACTATTAAATATAAATTTCTAAAATACAAAGTTTCTCCAGGACTGGGGATTGACATTGTTGGTCTAGGCTGTCAAAAAGCAACTTATAAACATCATTTAAACAAGCAACATATTGCAAAGACTTCCAGAAATTAATTCTACATATTAAGAAATTGTTCATCAGTGTTGATCAGGTAATAATTTGTTTGACTGCTTTCATTCCTCCTCCTTCCCCGAATACTGAAGTGTCATTGAGAAATTATTTGAACCAACTCTTATTTGCAAACCATTGTTTGAGATTTTGTTTTCAACAGACTCAATCATGAGGGTCAAACTTAACTTCAGGGCACAATTTGCCAGTTTTAGTTTCGCATTATTCCATCAAAACCTCTCTGGAACGTCTGAGCTGCCACCCATTGCCCTATTGAGAAACAGCTTGCTTGCCCATAACCCTAATTAAATGTATAAATCCACGTTTTATGTGTTATATAAATTTTTCTATTACAATGTATTTATTTAATCCCTTTGGTAAGATACAGAAAATACTAGACCTCCACAACGGTAGAGTTGAGAGTCAGGAGGGGGTGGGCATGTACCATTAAAATGCAGTGCATTTATTTTAATTTTGGGCTGGCCTCGCAGCGCTGAGTCAGGCCAGGAAGCCTCCGCAAATCACTGCCTTCCTGCAGATTTAGGTGAACCTGCTAAAGTCCTCATGGTGGCTTAATCGGAGTCGACATGGGGAGTAACTGAACAGTGTTTGCCATGTTTCAACACGACAAGGCTGCGGTCGTAATGGACCTGACTTGCATTACGTTGCTCTGTGTAACATTAAGACTCAGTCGGGCAAGCATCTGCTACTGTACTTAATAATTACTATTCATTACGAAACCAGAAGACCTCTGACTTGTGTGCACTTACTGTAAAATCTACATTCCCCTTGTAATTTGACAGCACAAACAAGGCAGTACATTGGTTTTGCTCTTGGTTTAACCTCCTAAAGACATTAGTAGTTGGCAACCTGATCCAGTTTTATTTTTTTAGGATATGTCAAATAGTATTTGGGATTTTAGACTAAAACATGCTAAGAATACATGCCTAAATGAAAGATGTAGATATTCTGGACATATGTTTGTGATTATTCCTTTAATTTATGTACTTTTACACATTAGAAAGCATACACAGACTGCATCAGCAGAACAGGGAAGAATCCTAGTGCAGAGCATTAAACTCAGTGGCTGTATGTGAATTATTGTAACAACCTGACACTCATGAGTAAAATCAGCTCCTAAAATCAGCTGCTTGGCTCGTATAATAATTTCCTCCAACATGATTTAATAATGCAGCTAAATTTTCTGCTGATTGTCACTTTGTCCTGTTTTCCGTTATGCTGCTCGGTTCCTGACCTTCACATTTTAGCGTCCGGCGAATCAGCCCAGGCTGACAAGGGGTGTGGCTATGACAGAGAGGATTTAGGAATCAGTAGTAGATCATCAATGATTTAGGATCGGTGACGTTATGCGGCCGCGTTGAGGTTTGGTGCTGAGACGTTGCTGGTTCTTTGCGGAAGCTGCATGTTCTCCTTTAGCCTGCATTGATTTTTTTTTTTTTTTCCCCCCGGTGCTCTAATGTTTCTCTTCAGTATACATTTTGGACTCGAAAGCGAAGCGATCATGTGTCGAAGATGTGCAGATAATGGTAGAGAAATGCATCAGGTTTTAAAGCGACTCGCTCAAACATATTGTTCATCTAAAGCTGGCAAATGGAATCAAGATGTTTCTTTAAATGATCGATTGTCTCCAGTGCAGTGCTGTAAGTAATGTGATGCTGCACAGTGTTTTGGTCAACAACTCAATTCTGCTCATCTATTTATTTCAGCCCCATTTTATTTCTGGTATACATTTTGAAAAATGTATTATTTTGATGTTTTACAGCTGGACTCAAAGCCATGTTGTCTTCGCTCTCCTTCGCATCACAGTTTACATATTGTGATGCGAAGAAGGTTGAACAAGTTTGTTCCTGTCAGTCGTTATCTTTTTTACTCCAATAAGAATGTGATTTTTTTTTTATTACATAGAGAGTATTTCCAACATGCCACAGATTTGCAATTGAATGTATATCTGAACTTTGACTAGACCGCTCCAAAACCTTAGTTTTGATTTTCCTGCATGAGCATTGTGCTGATGCTGAGGTCACAAACTGAGAGCTGGACGTTCTCCGTCCGGGTTTGTCAGCAGGATTCGTGGCTCCATCCATTACAAGCAACACTGGAACCACCATGTTTGACTATCAGCATGATGATGTTTAACAGAAATGCTTTTATTTTTAAATCACATGAGTTGGTAATGCTATTTTTCACCACGCTGCGGTTTGGGTGCCTTGTCACGGAGTTGGTCGACTGTGTTTTCTAAAGTCTGCCAGGGTTTTCAGAGGACTTCATGCTTCCTTCTACTGACAAACTTTATGGATATGCTGAATTCATTTTCCAGCAGGACTTGGCTCCTGACCACACTCCTAAAAAAATACCAAAAGCTGGTTCAATAATCATGGTGTTACTGTGAATGACCAGTTGTGTCCTTGAGCAAAACACTCCACCCACCGTGTCCAGCATCTTGCCACCATCAGCGTGTTTGTTAATGGGTGAATGACAGGATGGAGCCAATGCCATCCTGTTGTTGCTATGGGTTTTGTACTGGAGGCTACAAACAAGCTAGCCATTAGCAGAACAGCATCTTAGCTGTTCTGATCTCCTCCTGGATCTCTTCTGGTCCCTCTTTCCCAGCATTCAGCTTTTTAGGTGGAATAAACTGTCTGTGCCTTACTGAGGAGCTTTAGACACAGAGAGTTAAAGTGGTCATTTCACTAATTCTTCATAATCTATATGAACATGATCTTAACAATAACTTTCACTTAGAGTTGGTCTACAAGTGTTAGATCGTTTATTTTAACCTTAGATTTCCCTTAGAAAAAGGTTTTACAAGGAGAAGTGCAGGTGGTCCGACTGAAAGTGGAAGTCTTATGATTATTTCACAGCTTGGAGGAGTTTGGAGAGAGTTAAAGAGAATGAGTTAAGATGTCAGGTTTTCTTGAACAAAGCAACGCAGTTAAAAGCTATAAAATTGTGCTGTTATGCTTTCCAATTCTTTTAATCAGTTACAGTTTCATCTGAGCTCGCAGCAATAAAAAGAGAGAGTCAGGGTTTTTTTGTGAGCACTTAATTTCGCGGGAATAGCTTTGCTCGCTCTGATGTAAACACACATCCATCAAACGTAGATTGCATTGCCCCTAATCAGTCCGTATTATCTGACGCACTAAGAACAAAGAGTCTGCTGCGCCTCCTTAACGCGAAACGGCGCAATTATTGCTCCGACACGAGCGCGGGGTTTTAGCTCGGATGCTGCTCGCGAAGCCAACTTCAACATTTGCGCAATAAAACACATCTGTTAGAGCGCGTTGTTTCGCCTAGTTGCATTTATGAAAACTGCATGTGCATTTGTTTACACCAGTAAAAATAAACCCGTCAAAGTGTGTAACGTTTGCAAAGGCCAAGATCATAAATCTGTGGGTCATTAATCACCGCACTGGGTATAGTTTAAACAAGCTATCTGTTTGGGCGTTCATGTTTGTATGTGAAGGCAACGGGATGTTATGGATGTTACTGTGTGTGTGTGCTTATCTTTTTGTAAATCAATGGGTGAATACTTGCATAAATATAGATGTGAGTTATACGTTTGCTCAAAGCTGCACCAATTGAGCACCAATTTACTTACATCAATAAAAGATAAATAATCACAAACAATAATGGTCTGCAGGACGGACTTGTCAGCTTAGTTCACCCTTATAAAAATCACCATAAAACAAAATGGGTGGCAGTAAATGTGGAGCACATTGCAGGCAATAAATCACCCCGATACTCACACATATCTCAATTCGCCGAAGTGGAGTGGGCGGGATCGGCGGCGGATCAAACCAACACGCAGGGCAGAAGATATCTTGTATTGATTAGCTCGTTCACATCATTCAGCCGCTTTGCAGTGGAGAGAAAAGGCAAGGCGGTAATCTGCTTGGTTTATTGGTTTTATAACAAGCACAAGTTGCAAAAACACATTAATAAAAGACGCTTTGCACCAGGTTTTGCTTAAGCGAGTTTCCATCTGTAGTCTCTGAGCAGATGAGTTCATAAAAACAGCCTAATATCATAAAAACATACGTTGGAAAGTCCCTGTCAGTATATTCACTGTACATAGTGATAAAATGAAAAACAAATGTCTAACTTTTGCTCTGTAATCGCTATTGATAAGATTACAGTTTATTTATTTCTTAATGCAAACGCTGCTGTTTTTCCATCATTGTAAGAAAAATCCTTCAGGTCAGTGGAAAGTTTAAGACTTTCTGAGAGTTTGTTCTGTTTGTTTGCTCTTTGTGCGACTGAGTTTATGTGTCAGAATCTGTGGTTTTTTTATGGTGAAGATTCAGAACCTTACTTTTATGCTGGAGATAATAGTTTTTTTGTTTTTTTTTAGCTTTTTTTGAAGTGTCAGTCAACCAGTCTGGTATTTAGTTAGTTTGAGAACTGTCACCCCTGGTTACCCTTCAAAGACATCAAAACATTTGACAGAGCTGCCCACCCTTATTCACAGATCCCTTTTTGCAAGGTAGGTACTTCTCTAAAATGTAGTTACTCCTGACAAACCCCCCCTTGACTGTTTACAACCAGAATGGGTAGTTAGGGTGTCTGAAAGCAGTTTCCCATGGTTACTGTGTAATTAATGAGAAGAGTAGAAGCTTGTGTTGCAAACATTCTCTGTTTGTGCCAGAACATCTTTTAACCCATAAAGACCAGATGCAACATGTGCTTCTCCTTTTCGATTCTGACGCAATGCGATCATGTTGGACCTGAAGTCATGGTTCCTAAGACATGTGATGAAGGATGTTTGTTTTTGTTCAATAGGTGAAGACAAAATTTTTTCTCTAAATGTTAAAGTTTTCAACTTTATTAAGTACCTGAATGCACTAAATCTTTATCAAACAAGTTGGCGACATTTTGCTAATAAACATTTGTCTCACTGCTACATATTACTTGTTTAATTAGACCCATATGCTAGTATGATTGACTGTGTAATGGACACCAACTCTTCATTACATGTGGTATGAGCAAACATTCATATTTATCGAAAATTATCTGTCCACCAAACGGTGTGTGACCCCTTGTCAACCTAACAGTATTTGCATACATTTTTACACATCTGGACTTCTTCGATTAAAGTGTACACTTTGCTTTAAAATGCAATCCACAAACATCTTTGCAAACGAGGCCCGTCGTATTTGCATTTTGGGAAGAGCGCAAACATAGGCCACAGCCAATAAAACCCGACAAGACTCTGTTTTTATTAAATCTAGCCGAGGTCAAGCAGAGAATAACGACTTCATGATGAAAAGAGGAGCAGAAGGAAAAGCTTCCAAAAGCATAAAGAGTTTTTTTTTTATATATATATATATAAATTAGGCTGTGAACTGTGCAGGTGAGAGTAAGATAAAGTACAAAGTCAAGAGGCATTCTGAAGCAAAAACAGGAATCAGGATACATGAAGCAGAAAGCTAGTTATAGAAAAACTTACACAATCTTAAACAATAGAAAACTCAGCATTACTTGTCTGAGTATTGTCTCAATGCTACCCACTGACGAACTTATGATCTTAGGATCGTTGTATGAAATAGCTATCGATGGTCAAAAGGTGTCTGCTAGACTGGCCAAGAAACCCACACAATACCACCCTAACCCTAATTTAAATTAAACAGCTGGTATTAGATGTGTCAGCAGCATATATATATATATATATATATATATATATATATATATATATATATATATATATATATATATATATATATAGTATTATGTTATTCACTGTCTAATCTTGTGATAGAAGAAAAGCAATGTGTTAGTGTTTAAGGTAACTGGTGTAAATTAACGTGAAAGAAGCTGGTTTTGTTGGTACGGTTTAACGTCAAGCTCTCTGTTTTCTAACCTCGGCTTTGTCAAAATCAAAAAAGACGTAATAACACAGCTTTGTGTGCAAGAGTTGCACTCAAACACAATTCCCTTATCGGCGCACACTTGCAGCTGTGCAGGTTAAATGAGTTTGAGTATTTTCTGCTATCTACAATGCAGGCAGCGCTCCAATGTCCCCTCTCAGCACAGCAGACAGCAGCAGCCAACACTAACAAAGCTTTCCCTTTGTGCCTGGGGCTCCGTGTTTGAATGAAACAAAAAAGTAAAAACAAGTCAATTTGCATATCTTCTTGTTTAGTTCGGTGTTCACAGAGGCAATCACGCACATGAACACCTGAACATGTTTGCACAGTGACGAGAGCGGCAGCTTCCCCAAACCTCCGGATATGTAAACGAGTCCGAAGCAACTGGGGAATCAATTTAATTTTCCAGTCTGCGACTCTGCCAGCTTCTCTTTTCTCTCTCTCTGCGTCTGCTCTCTGTTGGTTAAATAATTTGATACAATAACAGCTCAGAGTCCCAGATTTATAGAGTGGTTTATACTAACTGATACTTCTGAGGGTTGTTGAGGGGGGCGAGATGGAAGGAAACCCATGTTTCACAGCATGGTTCCACTTAACACACACTGTTGATACAACAACAACAAAAAAAAAAAAATTATGCTGACTCAAGAATATCATGAACAATGCAGCGGATGGCTCCACGTTCAACTTTGTGTGGCTGTTCTGAGAAGGTTTAGACTAAAAATTTCTCTCTCCACTCTTGCTAAAAGTTTCTTTAATAGCACCACAATGCGGTGCCACGGTTACGTAAAAATTACGCAAAAAATGATGCTCCATCGCCACGGAAACAAAGCCAGAAGAACAGATGCTGGCAGCTTTTGTTGTGGCAGACCAAAAACAGATTCCTGCTTGAGCAGCGGAGCAGGTTGAACGGCCTGTAAACGAGTTCTGCTGCCGTCCTGAAGCACCCAGAGATGAGGAATATTTGGTTAGATGAAAACGACTGGCTTAACCACTAGCACTTCTTTATGTTAGCAATTCGGCATTAAAGTCGAACCCGTGAGATGACGATACGGCGCTTTCAATGCATGCAGCTGGGATCGTGCAACCAAGGACGTCTGGGAAAATGGTGACACTCCGTATTGGTTTTAAAATATGTAATGCACCACGGCAACAGTGGGAAGAGCACAAATGAAGAAAAACCATCAATTTATGAGAAAATAGACTTAAAAAAAATGAAAGCTAGTTAAAAATATAAAGAAACCACACATGCTTTAAATAGCCATTTCAGAGGTTTTCAAATAGTTAACCTTTGTGTTTGATTTCAGCTTGTTCAGTGAAGTCCTTTAATCCAGGAGCACACAGCCGGGTCGGGGAGAGGAAACGCTTAGCCGATTTGCATGTGTTGACGCGTCTTTCAGTCAGTGAAGATGGGTAAAGCACGGCCACTTCAGCTGATACTTCCTGGTTGGATTTCAATGGCAGAAAAGGCGAACCGGACCGTGGACGTCGCGGCGCGTCACTATGGCAGCATCTGGTTCCAATGCTGATGCCGATCCAACTTCAGATATCAATTCAGGACAAGACGACAGAGACACAGGCTGGTCAGATCCAAACAGTTAATACGTGCCTGGCTTGACAGCATAATGACACAGTCAACAGAGAATGAGACCGTGCGGGCCAGAGTGCCAGTAAGAGCGGCATTCATACCTTGTGACCACATGAACATACCCTCCACCCAAGTGGCAAAGCTGCATGCTCACCTGTCACATTACGAATTTGCTTATTTGCTCTTTTGGCTCTTAGCGTCACTTCTTGGGCTGTAGGGTCGCCCAGTTTGTGATGGCACCACTCACTGCAGCAGCTACTCAGTCCTAACGAAAAACCACCTAAGCTGTTCAGAGAAGATCTGAGCCGAGTCGAGCCCCACTGTGCCAGTGGAAAAACGCCATGTGTGAAGTTTTTAAAGCCCCATAATAGCTGACTCATGTGAAAGTAAGACCAATATGCAAGTCGAGACGGTTCATGAGATCAGTCAGCCGTAGAACGAGGAGAAGAACCGCACCTGGACGCAGTGCAGAGTGCCGCGCTAATTCTAGCTTTAAAACACTCCTGGTTTATGGAGAAGAAAGAATGCATAAATACATCAGACCACTGGATTGCAATAGTGCTAGCTAGCGGTTAGCAACCAAAAGACTCCTCGTGCTTGTTGTAATAATTAGTCATATATTTTGAGACATCTCACACACTGACGTCTCCAGTGATTCACCTGATTTGGCTTGGAAAAAAAAAAATCCCATCTGTGTGGGAAGTAGTTGGCACTAATTGTGACTTTTGTACAACCTGAGGCAGCTCATAGACGCTCAGCCTCTTTCAGGAAAACAGAAGCTGAACTGTTTCTCTGAAAGAGGCTGATAAGTGAAACCAGAAAAAGCTTCTGCTTCTGCTTTATTAGTTTCGATGTTTCAGAAAAACAGTCAACGTTGTTTTATGTATATTCTTCGCGAGACTTTCATAACTAAGGTTAATCCTGCGGGATGCATGGAGGTCGCCACGGTGGCAGTGAAATGATTTATTTAAATTAGTGTAAGATGCAAAGTGTGCATCTATACTTATGGGATCGATGTCACCATTAACCACTAAGACTGAATGCGTTTCAGTGTAATTCATCTACATAACTTTCTCATTAATGCTATTTGCTTTAGTCCTTAAATTATCAGTTTTTTTTCTCTTTTGTTCGGTTTAACTGGCTCTGCTCTGAATCTTGCCCAGTTCTCAGTAAGTGTGATGACGACTGGGAGGTCTGAACAGCGATTGTTCCACCCTGAGCGTTGTGCTTTCTGTTCCTGTAGATCCCACAGGCTTTGGCCAAAAAAAAAAAAAAAAAAAAAAGCATCGTCCATGTGCTGATATATCTACAACACTTTCACTCACAGTGCATCCTCTCATCACAGATGATGATGCCTAATGTGCAGAAGACAGAAAGCAGAAAAATCCACCAGATCTCTCCAACTAACCCATTGTAGTTTGATCCAACAGAGCAGCCAGAATTACCACAGTTTTGTCTTTTCATGCATTTCCAAAGAGTCTCCATAATCCTGGTAGAAACTTTTCTCAGTGCATAATGGATCCTGAGAGAAAAAGGAGATTTAGCTGTAAAGCTCTTTGCCAGTAATAATCAGACGCTTCCCTGAGGACTAAGAATATAAAAGACTCCTAAAACTGTTTTAGGAGCAACAATAAGTTTGGGAGAGCCAAATAATATTTTGTTTTATAACTCAAGTCAAGTCAAGTTTATTTGCATGGCACATTTCAGCAACAAGGCAGTTCAAACATCATAAAAACATGATGTTTGTTACAGTTAGTTATGAAATTAAGCAATAGGCGTTGCGGTTTGACAAATATCATCAAAATCATCACGCAAATCAAATACGTCGATCGATGTTCGGCTTACTGCTAATCGAAGGCGACTCGAAACGGGTGGGTTTTCAGCCTTGATTTTAAAGGAACTCTGTGTTTCGGCTGCTTTGCAGTTTTCAGGAAGTTTGTCCCAGATTACAATGTGACACTTTGAAGCAGAACACGGCAGCAGCTTGAAGCGGGAGAACCGTTGGCAACTTAAACAAATTGGCAAACCCGTCCAGGGTCGTATTTTCAAAAAAGCGACCAGTGACAAATCTAGCTACTTTCTTTGGTTTATTGCAGGCTTCGGCAGTAAAACAGCGCCTATAGTGCTGCCGTTACAGTGAGAGCTGCCGTGAGCTCCTCCCACCTCCGAAGCACTTGCAGGCCGTCAGCCTGACTGACAGTAGACTCGTCGTGCAGCAGAGCAGAGAGGAGAAACACTCAGTTCAGTTTACACACTGCAATGGAGTAACACATGCACAAAGCTGCTCTGGATTATAGTTTTAGATGTTGCCCAATAGTTTTTTTTTTTTTTTTTTACTGAAACTGTTGCACCAAAAAAAATAAAAATACCAGCATGTGATTTTACACAACCTCAATGTTCTGTTAAATAATAAAAAAAGATGGATAAAATAAAAAATAAGGGACATCCTGGATATGAGTTTATGTCCTGGACATGTTTCCTCCCATTTCTTCAGTTTTTAAGTACCGAAACAAGAGGGATATGTATACCTATAAATATGAATGTGGGCGGGTTGAGTTTGAGTTGTCTCTTTTTTGGAGTTGGGTGAGAGATTTACTGTTTTACATCCTGTTTGGGCTGGAAACTGTTGAATCTGGCAACGCTGCCAGATTCACTGTTTGTTATTTGTGAGACTGAGGCGCTTATGAGTGACAGAGAGTGAGATGGAGCCGCACACAGACATGAAAACAGCATTCTGAAATGCATCCACTCTGGAACCCGGTTTCAAAAATGATCGTTTCTAGAGTCCCCCTAAAATCACCTCCCTGTGGACGGGGCCCAAGTTTCCCTGCATGTTTAGATCTTCTTTAGATCTTTAGATCTTCTTCTGTTTCAAATGAAGGACTTTTTACTATTTCTGTGTGCTTTGATTGGACCATGCTGGGCCCTTTAATGACATGCTGAGAAGATTATCCATTTGTCTCAAGTGTGTTGGAGCAAGGACACATGCAAGATAAGCAGGTGTGTGGCCATCATGTTATCGGAAGGATTTCTTCGAAGATTTTCATATTTTTAGCTCCACTCTGATCAGCCTTACAGTCCCTGCTGAAGAAAAGCATTCCACCACCATGTTCAGTTTTGCTCACCTTTAACCCCAGCACCTTCACTAGTTTTCTTTTCGCCATCCTGTTTGCATTGTTCAGTACTTTTTGTACCGCTATCAGTTTCTTCTGCCCGACATGTGGACTTCTGCAGCGGCTCCATGTCTTCTGGAGATATTCAGCTTTAATTTTGGAGGTTCTAAAGCCTCTAAAGTACATTGTCTTCATTTTAATGTGAACAACTTTGAAAAAAAAATGCAGTGGGATTAATTATTTTTGTTACAAATTCCTCACACTGTTCACTTAGCCCCTTTACACTGAGCTCAGTTGTTGTTTAGGTTTCTGAAGATATTTAGTTGGTGGTATTGGTTCATAAATACAAGCAGATTTAAAAAAACAACAACACACAACTATATAATTAGGAACAAACATCAAGAAAAACAAATAGGAGCGTATAACTGAATAGACAGAGAAACAATGGCTCTAAAATCCCTGTGCGAGAAAAGTCGATTCAGAAGACAATCCTGATTTAAAACCTCAGCAGGAGAGTTTCCTGTGCATTGTCTGTATGCTCCTAGAGCCAAAGCTTACTGAGAAGCAGCTCTGTTGCACTTGAAAGGCATCAGCTTCACATCAGAAGAACAGATGACTTCTTTTTTTTTTCCTGATTTTTCCAGTCCGTTGTTTACCATCTCTGCTTAGGATCTGGTGTTTCAAACCCAAAACGCTGCTTTGACGCTCTTCCAAAGTATTCCTCATGTCCGGCCTTGCCTAGATGCACTCTGACAGCTCCTTTAGTCATTCCTCCTGCCTCGGCCAAATGAAGTCTTCTTTAAGTTGGGACATCTTACCGGCAACGTGACCGTTGAATAAAAATTATGGTCGTAAACGACCCTTGCGTCTCTTTTCATCAAGTTAAATTGGTCATTGTTTTCGACGTAGCACATCCGAAGCAAAGTGCCGTGCAGAAGGATTCGTACCCCTTGAACATATTCCTGTTTTTGCTGCATTACAAGCAGGGAGTATGATTTTATGTCAAGACAAAGCAGGGCATAGTGATAAAGTTTAAAGATTTTTTCTCTATTTTTTTTTTTCAAATATGGGCTGAAAAGTGTGGTGAGACTTATCACATCCAGCTCCGTTCACTGCGATACCCCACAATAAAATCAAGCCACACTGGACAAAACTTACAGCATATGCCTAAATATGTGCAATTTTGACAACGTGATAGTGAACCTGACAATGAATGATGGTCCATGTGTGAATGAGAAGAGCGAAGTTCGGCCGAAACGGAAGTGAATTTGAATTCTCAGTTTCTGATTGGACGCCTTGTAATAAAGGAGTGAGAGAGAGGGTTTGGTGGTAAGCGAGTATAATGGTGTTTGTGAGAGAGTTTGGTTGTCTTTATGTGTTCGTATCAGAGTACATGTAGGACTCATAGGAGTCACGTAATTAGTAAATAGATTCCACTTGTGTCTACAGTAACGTCAGTATAAATCCAGCTCTTTGTCAAGTGGTTTGTTAATGGCAGTGAACAAGAAGCATCATAAATACAACAGAAAGGTCAGGGAGAATGTTGTAGCGAAGACTAAAGCAGGGTTAGGTCATAAAACAGCATCCCAAGGGTTGAACATTTCAAATGGGGAACTCTTTAAATCATTATTTGAAGGAGTGCGGGATAACTGCGAACCTACCAAGAGGTGACTGTCTACCAAAACGTACAGGCCTGAGCAAACAACAGACAGGATAAACAGAGACTCAAGAGGAGCTGCATCTTGGCTGAGTACAATGGTAGCAAGGAGGAAGCTAAGTTGAAAGAAAGTCCATAAGTAGTGCTGCAACACGGCAACATGTGGAAGACCAGAACCAGACGAAAAAAGTACAGAGCAAGAATTTGTGTTTTGATCTGATGAGGAATACAAAATGGTGAAGAATGGGGAAAAAAACAAAACATATTCACAACTCGGTTATCTGAGCAACAGCAAAACGTTGCCTAAAAATACGTACACCACTTCCAAAAAGATTATCAGAAAACATTCATGACGTCGACTGGAGGTTTTACCTCATCAACATTATAAACGTCCACCCAGCTGGAGTGTCCTTGAGTGCAAGTCCGACGTAAATCAAAGCCCGGATAAGGGTAAAAACCTGACAGACTCTGACCTGATTCACCATTTAATAATCTCTGACAGTCTGCAGATTCTGGGATTTTTCTCACGGTTGTCCGTGAAGGAACACCCTGTTGAGTATCTTTCTGCCAGAACTCCACACACGTTGGCCAAGTGCACATGTACACACACAAGTACATGTGGAAGCAAATCCACCACACCCTGCCAGACGGCCAGCTAATTGGTGCGTCCACCAGACCCAGTTTTTTTTTTCTTTTTATGTTACTCTGCACAAATGGATCCCTACTAGTTTCGTTCTTCAAACACGGCCAACCTGATTGTTGTGTAAGAGTTCCTCAGATCTTATGATGCATGTTCGGGGTAATGACGATCCCATCTTTTGCTGTTATCTGTAAGAGCAGCAGATGTCGATTAGGAAAGCCTTTAGCAGATTGTCAAACATCTCTCTAAGGTTAAAGACCGGCAGGATGGGTTGGGTTTTTTCCCCCAGCCAGAAAAATCTCTAAACTACTGGGAAATCTCACAAGGGAGCTTGTTTAACCCTTCTAGAACCGAACCTGTCGCCGCCGACATGTAAACATTTGCAGTACCGTAATTCCACCACACTTGGCGCTATCTGAAAAATTCCAACGGTTTCTGAAAGGGGAGACGTTGCACTTTCCAGCCAATATCGGGTTATTACGGTAATTTCACAGCTGCAGCTGCAGAGAGTGAAATTAATCCGGGGGGCACTCGTTTAATAGACGGTAAATTGTGAAAATGACTTGTTGGATATTGAAAGTTCCAGTTGTTATGGGTACATGGGTAAGTATATCATCTCACAGGACATTTAAATAACTACTTACAATTAAAATAAGGAAGATTTATATAGGCAGACGTTTGAAATTCGGGTCTAAAAGGGTTAAGTCCACACTCTTTGACCTAGTGGCTAAAACGAGATGTTTGCATCTTTAAACTTTCCTACATAATAACAACGTACATGTTAACTATTTTGCATGCACAAAAAAAAAAAAAGAATTTAACCTTGCAGATTAGATATTGAAAACCTGTTTGTCAAAACAAAAAAGTGGGGGTTTAAAAACTACAGATGCAACCCCAAAAGGTCGCCAGCTGGAAAAACAGCTTTTATCAGAAGAGCCAGCTGTGAGGGCAAACAGTTAGCTGTGAAGATAAGGAGGGGAGGAGGAGATACCGAGGCTTAAAGAGTTGCATTTGGCCTCGTCTGCTCTGGCCTCTCCGTTCTGCACTGGCTGCTGTAACGGGGTTAAGAGAAGAGAGCTGGGAAGATAAATAAACGTGAGAAAGAGAGACCGACACTAGCCAGAGGTGACACAGGGGAGTCGGATCTTGGGAGCTCAGGAGCTTCTTGGCCTCCTTTTCATTATTAAACCCACAACTATATAGTTTCACTGAATCCAGTCTTGGAATATTTTCCTTGTGGTTTTTACAGTTCAACGTATAGAAAGCAACTAATCTAATCAAGCGGAAATAAAAACAAATAAAATTTTCGCCAACACCGACTCGATCGTTTTACTTCGAACTGAAACTGCTGATAAGCAGAGTTCGGCTTCCCACCCATCTCCTGTGGGAAGCCCGAAAACGGCTCGCTCTGAATGGCAGCTCGCCCAACCAAACAGTCTGGACGGAGGATTACAAAGTAGCAAGGGATTTAAAAAGAAATCAGTGGTCATGCTGCTGCGGCACCAGGGCTGCGGTTGCACTAACTCGACTTTCGGAAGATCGTGTTGATTGCAATTAAGGGCAGGGTTTGTTTTTTGGCACAACAGCGGTGATTGTGTTCACTTAGGTTCAATTGTTTGCAATGATGCAAGAATGAGTAAAACGGTTGATTTGTGGCGCTAATATGGAAGCCTGTGAATTATGTGTTGTGTCAAATTGATTTGCCTGAAGCAGTCTATAAAACATCATTCTGAAGAAATTCTGTTATTCACCAAAGAACTAACTGTGACTGATGACAACCAGAGAACGCCGGCATAATTGTTCCAGTCGACAAAAGCCCCTAAAAGAGCCACTGAAATGACATAGCAGCACACAACGTTGGTTCTGTACCAACCAGATATTTTGATACGACTTACCGCCCAGGGCACCATCGTGTCAGCGGACGGTAAGGGCGATCAGCCCACACAGGTTTTCTTTCTATTGCAGTGTGACACCACAATCTGTCAGCACCTGCGTTTTCATTACAGCAGTGGTAACCAAGCTCTCTGGGATGCTTTCTAATGTTTTATTGTCTCTTTGTTCATGTTTTTCTTGTGGTTACAGAAACCTTACCCTGAGCCTCCGGCATAGAAATCCTCAAACCTAGAACCTGTACTTGAACACTTGTCTCTCTTCTCCACTGCCGTCTACCCAGAGCCCACAGCAACCATGAACCACGTCACACAAACTCTCATCACACACCTTCTGAAACATTGCTTACTGTGGTTAAGGCTACTGCTTTCCTCAGAATACAAACTGATTGTTAATATCCATAATTTTAACCTTTACTTCAGTCTCTTTGCATTTGGATTAAAAAGAAAATCTTACAGACACAGAAGGTTAAAGATTTGTCTGTTTTGACGGACCGTAACAACACTACCTTAAGCTCTCACCACACACCAGAAATGCACTCCATGACACTCGGATTTGTGTTTGAATCCCTCATTCTGCTTATTAACTCGAAATTACAATTGTCTCATGAACACCAATTGGCTTATTGAGACCAACGTTTATCCGTGTACCACTGCACTCACCTTGCAGAGTTTGATTACTATGGATGTAAAATGTTGAATCGTTACCTTCGTTGTGCTTCCTTGTATGGAAACAAACTTGATTCCCACTACCGTAATGAAAACAGAGGCGCTGGAAAACTTGCCACACAAATTCTTTGTTGCCTGGATCCAAACCAAGTCAGCAGCTCAGCAGAGGAGGCCATAACTCTTAAGTCCTCTTCTCTTACCATGCAGCCTCCCGTCATCACTAACCCTCACGTCCTCCTGTCCACCTGCAGAGCTGCAGTCCAGGGGTTCGATTTATCTGAACCCCTTTACGGGACACTGGATACATATTATTTCTTGCCTCGTTAGCTTGGTACAGATGCCTGGGGCAGATTGACAGATTGCTTTTTCAGACCCAGTTTCATGCTTTTAACAGATTTCACACGTAGTGAAAGCAGACCGCAGACGCACATTAAAGACATTTTAACAAGATAAAATTGTCGATTTTAACAAGATTTACTGTGATGTCAGGGCTTTAAGGCTGTTTTATTTTATTAGGGGTGTACAGATATATTTTGTTTTATGATGATTTACGGTGCAAAAAAAACCTTTAAGGCTCGTAGATTTTGTGTGTATTTTACAAATTTATTAGCTGATTTTTTTGGCGGTTTTGCAAACTCCTAACGAATGCTGCAACTAACAGGAGTACTGATGCTTTAATAAGCTACTGAATAATTTCTAGGTGATTAAAATGTTCCAATTTGCATGTTTTTCACCAGACAAGCCTAAACTGTTTTTTTCCTATCTCTCTTAAACAGCCGTGGTTTCCACTGCATAAACACGTTACATCTTAGCAATAATTTTAATTTATCATTCATATATTAGAGTTTCTAGAGCATTTTATTTCAATAAAAAAATGTATAAATAAAAACAAAGCAAACAGTGATGCATGTTTTAGCCTAGAAGTGAGTTGGAGGAGATGTGAAATCCCAAATTAAAGACTTTCAGGAGTTCAACGAAGTTTTTAGAGAAACAGTAGCCTAAAAACTTGCCCAAATAAAACACTGTGCTCCTTGTACATTATTGGATATTTCTTTAGCACTAAATCAATTAACCGAGCTGGAAAACTCAATCAGCTAATTCTCGATTGCTCCATAAGAACTTATCACGTCTTAATTTCCTCTGAGGTTATTCTGTGCTGCTCTTGGACACCGCTGCCCATTTTGCAAGAGGATTATGTATTCATCCATTCATTTTAGCAATTCAAACACTTGTTAAAGCCCTGCACCTACCAGCCATTCACATAATCTTGCACTTGGCAGTAGAGGATTAAATGGATTTATCGGTTGCTTTGACTGCAGTTTTGTGGCTGCGTGTTTCTCGCGTGCGCTCCCATCGATTGTCTTGTCTGCATAATATTTGCCACCATTTTCTTAATCTTCCTAATTTACCCAAATAGAAATTGTGTGAATATAAGAGCTGGGGATTTTTTTTTTAATAGTCATTTGCAGTTAGCTGCAGTCAGTGAACTATGTCAAGAACCTACTGCGTGAACTACGATTCTACGGCATAAAGTTGCTTAAATGAGATATGAAAGAAAGTGTCTGTGACTTTGTACAGCAGAGACTAATCAGCTAAGATCAGCTTGTAATATTACTAGGATAATAAACAAATAAAAATGTGTGTTTATTCCACAGGGTTGCTAAAGATTGTGTCTCAATCAAAATAACAAGCGTATAAACAAACTTTTATAATCAACGTGTTCTCTGTTTAAAAAGGAATTATATTATGGGATGTGCTGTTTTATACAAAATTGTGAAATAAATACTGTGAAAACATAGGTTTCCTTATGATTTTGGACTTTCACTTCTACTATTTCCTTGTTATTTCTTAATGTAGATGTTAAATTTATATTTTGTGTTTCTGTTATTGTTTATCTTTCCTTCCGGTTCCATCTTTGTTTTTGTCATCTCGTTTTAGTTCACCATTTGCTCCCTTTCTCCCCAGCTGCTAGTCATCTCCTCTGTAGTCTCTCTTCCCCGGCTGCAATCAGTTACTTACGGTTAGTTGTTTTGTTATCTCCACTTCCTCCTCTGTATATTTTCCTCTCGGTCCATTTACGTCCTGCTGGTTGCTTCCATTACACTCCGTTGCCTTCCCTTTGGCTCCCTGGTTGTCCGTTGGGTCTCTGCTTCCTTTGAAAGTTCAATTTTGTTTTTTTTTGTCTCTGTTGTCGTGTGAAGGGTAGGCGACCTGTCCAGGTTGTCCCTCGGCTCAGTGTCTGCTAGAAACAGGCAATAGCCCTCCCTGACTCTGTAACAATAACTGTGTAGAGACGATGAAAGTATGGATGGATGACCATTCGTAGGGTCACACCTTCATTACATCCACGCTGAGTAACCTCATTGGCATCATGATTGGTAAATTAGAGTACATCTTTAAAGCGTATATCTTTGAAATCCACATAAAATGCAGCCGTTGTTGGGGGAAAAAGTCCACTGTGGTTATCTTGAGGTAAAAAAAAAAATCACAGCTTTTGGAAAGCTAAACTCATGTTTCCTCTTGGTTACTGAGTCTGTCATCAAGCTGATGCTGTGCTGATTACTTCAGCAGCTGCGAGAATGAGATCTAAACATCCCATCACTGGAGACATTAGTGTCTTTAATACTTGGCTTGTGAACCAGAGACAGTCTTGCAGACAGATCATGAACACATGGCTACGGTAGCACTGGTTGTAATTACCACAGAGCTTTATGTTGTGCTTTGCAGTTTGGTCTCTAAATTAAAAGGGGAATTGGAGCCTCTGAAGAACCGTGTGAACATTCGCCTCCGAACTTTAAATTCATGGGGACGTACTGCTCTGATTTTATCATCAAATTCTATTCATTATTTTTTTTGGATAGATCCAACAATCGGTTTTCTTTCAACACTGTCAACAGCAAAGTATTGTGAATAACGAGATGAGATTCAGTTGTTCTGCTGTGGGCGTACGTGAGGGTCAGGAACCCTCAAGTCGGTAAATGTTCCCACTCAAGTTTGTGAAATCCTGTTTTTGGGACCACTTTTGCTCCCAAAATGGACATTTATACTAAAAATAAAGATGCATCATCATTTGCCAAAGACAAAGGTTTCCCAACAACAGAGCAGAAGGAGCACCAGGGATTTCTCTGAACTGAATGTGCTGAGGCCAACTCTCCATTTACCGACTTTGAGGGGGTTGATGGAAATATTCCCCGACATCTTGGAGATATCCTGATCCGTCCGACTCCTGCGCCTGCAAACAGGGTGTCAAAACTCAATGGCTCTTTTATGTCTCTCTGTGTTTTCGATGTGTAAAAACACGTTGCTTCCTGATGCTGTGAGGTTTGACGCTCTGGTTATTGGTCATCACCGTAAATGGACCCTTGTGAGCCTTCCCACAGAAAACTTTAATGCCAGTTCCTCCAGATGTTCAGATGACTCAGTGAAAGACCTCGATGGAAAGTTGTTGCCCTGTTCTTAACTTGAGTCGTATGACATCATGAAAAACATAAATTTGACTCTTCTGCATTGTCCGGTTTGAGAGTACAGGTTGGTTTCTCAATAGCAGATGGCGATAATTGCACAATTGCCTAAGAAAGCAGTGAAAAAGTATTGACAACCACTGCTAGGACTCTTCACCAAATGTCCTATTATAGAGTTTCCCTGCTGCCACATGCCTCACTTTAACGAATTGATGATCAGCAGGCCTTTGTATGGAGCTAATTTAGGACCAAATGTTTAATTGTAATAGAAAATAACTTTAAATTTAAACTTCAGCTTTTATCTAAACTAAAACTTAAGTATCAATTCTTTTCAGTCTAAATAAAATATTGTTTTTTTTCTGGATGTATTTTGATTGAATTCATTTTCATTCTTCTCCTTTTTCTATATTCTGATACCCAAGGACTTTTTCAGTTCTTTACGGTTTTTTTTATGTTTTTACAGCTTAATTTTGTTTTCCACTTTCAGATTAAATTTGTACTTTCAGATCAGTGTTTTTCAGTTTCAGACTTTCGGCCCTGATTTTGCATATGGGTCGTTGTTTCAGCTGAACAGGATCATGAGTGACAGTCTCAAAAAGAAGGAAGATGACTCTCCTCTGCCATGTTGCTTTCAGGGTCCTGTGAGAGTTGTGGCTCAGTGCTTTCTATCCTCGATATGCATGCTGCATGTTCGGCAGTAAATGGACAAATGCCAGTGACTAAGTTAGCTTTACAAAGTAGTTTTGGGAAAAGCGTTTTGCCAGTAACACTATGGAAACAATAGTGTTACTGCCAGTGTATCTATTTCAGCAACAACATTTTAAGAAGAACAAGTCAATAAAGCACCCCTCATAGTAAAAGCAGCTCAAAGTGCTGAACACACACCATGGCGTTCGCAGCCCGCTGTTCAGTAGTGCATGGAGAGGATATTGAGCTGAGCAAAGTAATAATAGTTCACCTAACAATTTAGCTCCATATCTCATTGTTAAAAGTGCATGTAGCAAATCCACAAGCATCCAACAACCATTGCACTGACCACAGAGTTGAGTCGAGACATGGGGGAGGAGTCAATGTTGCCAAACTCCCAGAAAGCTTCCAGGGGCATGCTGAAACTATTCCTGGAGCTAACTACTGTGTGCCAACAAAAATACCCATATCACCAATTTCCCTTAAACGGAAACACACACGCAGACCACATGCACTGAAATACACATTAAGCACAATGTCCTAATTTGTCCTCCTTGAATTTAAAGGAGTATCAGTTGAAGGTCAGTCTGACTGTTCCTCCCACCTCCTGCAGCTGATAACGACCCTGGGAGCAAAACACAAGCGCACACTGAAACACTGCCGCATCTACTTGTGTCCAGGAGAAGATAAGCAGTGCTTCCCCCAACCCCAAATTGGGTCTGTCCCACTCCGTCAGTGTCCATCACAATAAGGACAGCTAGAAAACCAGTAGCTGTTTATTTTATCACACCTCTAAAGTAACATGTCAGGAAGCAACATAACTCTTTCTGGACCTCACAAGTGCAGTCTGACATTCAACAGTCATATAGTGCAGAATATAAATATTTTAATGCGTAAATAATGTAATTAAGTAGCAGAAAGAGAATGGCACGACTCTCGTTGAGTCATATCTAGAGTCAAGACTTGCATAGGGTTTAACTGAACTGACTGTAGAGCAAGGTTGTGGTAATTCTCCTAAAACATAACAACTTTGTCTCCTCAAATAACAGTACTTGGCTAAAAGTGAAAAGCACAACATTTCTATTAATTGGGATTAATTTGAAGGAAGGAACGAACGAAAGAAAAGGTTTCTGCCTTCAGCTCGCAAGTGAATGTCAGCGAAAACCCCTAGAGGATGAAAGTGGGTGTACAAATGACTATAGAGTGGACTACGTGGTATAAATTGGACTTTTCATTTAATTGTGGTCACATGTTTGTTACTACGTCCTAAACTGGATCAGAGGCACAACACTAGTGGTTTGACTTCAACCCTCCAGTCTGTGTCTGGACCTCTCAGGTGATTTCAAGGCATAACAGAAGAGCGGACTGGAAGGGCCTTACGATTCATTTATTAGGAGTTACTGCAACCAATAACTACAAGCAACAAACTAGAAGTGATTAAAGGTAATAACACTGATAATTATGATCGATGAAGTTCAGATCCAGGAGATGACAGGAGGAGGGAGGCTTCTTCTACACAAATCAGAATTTTTTAGTCTTATGGTAGACGTTATCAGATAACTGGATGTTTGTGCTGCCTTCAAATCTGAACATTATTGTTTATGAAAAATAAAGTTGGTAGTCAACACATCTGTAAAAAAGCTCTTTTCTCAAAACTTTCCAATCAGCGAAGCTCACTTCATGCACAGTCAGAATACCTTTATATGCTTAAAAAACTGGAGGTGAGTCCACCTCTACGCCCCGCCTGCTCCGAGCCCCAGTGCCGTCCTCCATCCCTGGCATCACCGACGACGGTCTGTGCATGAAAAGTAGAAAAATATCAACAGCGAAATCTCTCTCCAACTGAGTAACGTTTGTCCAACAAATGCACGTACACATCTCTGACCAACGCCAACTGCACTTTCCCTCGTGTTTTTGAAGTGTGAAATTGAGCCCAGATGCTTGAGGAACAAGACAATGATGTATGTTGTGTGTTTGTGAAGCAGATATTTCTTTCCCAAATACAAAACACCCGCATCACTCCTATTTTCACTGTATCAAAGCAAATCGATCTGGTCTTTTGTCTTTTTGAACAACACAAGACCCAGATGACTGCTATCAGTCTGAGCACCTCTTAGAATGAAAGATTGAACACAAGCCGAGAATCTCAATACTCGTCTGTTATGAGCCCTGAGACACGCAAATGGTTTGTGCTATTCCCAGCTGACCAGTCCATCCTAAACTTTCACTTTGATCAATGAAAGGTCATAAACGGATGAAAAAAGCTTTTTTTTTTTCTTTTTCCCACTGGACATTCAGTGGTGCACCATTTCAGCGCCGTCTGAGTGCAGGAGGGAGACTAGATGGCACG
Organism: Poecilia mexicana; assembly: GCF_051168715.1. NCBI lineage: Eukaryota > Metazoa > Chordata > Actinopteri > Cyprinodontiformes > Poeciliidae > Poecilia > Poecilia mexicana. The sequence goes on along the minus strand of NW_028263385.1, from coordinate 25,098,568 downwards.
TCTCAGACCAGATCTGGAGGCTCACTGTGCACGCTGCTGGTTGTGTGGTTCGCACTCTTTCAGCCTTAAAACATACTAAAAGTGTTCAGTTTCTGCAATAACATCGGCAAGTCTTCCAAAAAATTGCAGCTTGAAATCAAGGAGCAGCAAAACGACACCAAGAGGGATAAAAACTAGTCTGTGGAGCATCTAATTGGACTCAGTCTTTGTGCATTTTTGAATTAATAATTTATCCTCCAGTTGCAGCAGCTAAAGGAGGTAGTAATGCAATCTTCCCTAATAGTTGGAAGCAAGTGTGGGTTTTGCCTGTTTTGAAATTTTGAGCAGCTGATCTAGCAAGTGATTACAGGCCACCATGTATTTTACAGCGTGTTGACACTGGTGGTGAGAAATCAGCCTTTATTAATGTTAAAACTGGTGTAACACAGTCCTTGGTCCTCTGCTGTTTGGTGTGTATATAAATGATTGGCTGATATCTGTCTTGGAGAAAAGAAAAAAAGATGGCGGACTTGTGAAAGCAAACCTATGTACGTTCTAGGGGTTGAACGACTACATATTTTTTAAGGTCGACTACATCATGATAATAGTCGAGTCGATGTCGACTAGTCGCGGTGACGTCATAGTGACGTAAGCGCTAAAACCCTTCACAACTACTTGGAGGCTTTATCAGCTATTTTCACGGCAAGTATGGACCCTCCCCCCCCACACACACACACTCCCCTTCTCCTGCTTTTACTAAGTCTATTATGCAAAATTAAAAGAGCAATAAACAGATAATTCTTCGTGAGCAGGGAGAAAAGTTCGTTGTACAAAGTCGGGTCTGACTTTTTTTTTCTTTTTTTTCCAAACACCGGCTGATGCTGATGATCTCTGGATAGTTACTCGTATAGGAGTCAAATTATCACACTGACCACAATGGTGCTTTTGGAACATCACAAACCAAACTTATTATTATGAACGGATCCCGTTTGGTTACAGTTGAATTTAACGAAACCTCCTGCTGCTCCTCCGCCCGATGCGCAGCATGATCTCTGCTGACTCAGCAGCGGCTCTCTGAACCGACATGCAGACGGCGGCAGAGATCGCCTCTATCAGATCCTCAGGATGAAGCTTGGACTTAGTTTCCAGATGTAGTCAAACCATATCTTTATAAGAGCGTAAAGCTGCCAGGTTAAAAGCTTCAATACGCAGGGTGACGCTGATCAGTTGGATGGATAAAAAAGCCTTTCATCATGACGCGTTGTAACACATTACTCCGGTAGTCTTTTTTATTTATTTATTTTTTTAAGGATTTTTTCGGCACTAGTTTATTTGACAACGATCTGACTGTAAAGGGGCAGAGAGAGCGGAGAGAGGCCTGGGCCCAGCGAATGGAGGACGGGAGTCGGACTCCTGATTACCGCGGGCTAAAGTCTCTGTATGCGGGACGCCGCGCTAACCACCGCGCTGCGCAACGCCCCTATTGCGGTAGCCTATGTTGTCATTTACAGTTTGTAATTATTAAATTATTTACATTTTTATACAATTTGAGCTTTCTGACGAACTCACCTAGTCCACCTTCTTTCATTTTCTGGGAAAAATCTGTTTAGTCATGTAATTGCGACTAGTCGACTGGCCCAGAAAAAAGTCAGTGCAGAGAAAAGAATCGACGAGTCGACTAGTCGACTAATTGGTGCAACCCCTAGTACGTTCAGACTGATTAGAGATCAAACAGTTTCGTGTTTTGTGATTCCTTAAACAGATTAAGACTATAATCACAATTTATGTATTATTCTTGTTTGTTCACTTTAAGTCTTCACACATGTTTTCTCGTTGCCTATTTGACACGCAAACGAAGTGCAACCGAAGCGCCACGGCGCGTCGGCTCATGAGACGCCTCGGTGCTTCATGAAGCTTCATCTCGCCATCGCTACCAAAAACTCTCAGAAACAACGAGCATCACAGGGAGGGTTGCCTGTACCAACAGGGTTGACCGTCAGGCTCAGAGCAAGTCGTCCTGCTGCTCTGAGTCCCCAGCTGCCTGACGAGGTGAGCAGTCAGACAGGAGTCAGGCGCACCCTCCAGCAGAGATCTTCTCTGCAGGAAGACTCACACAAGCACACCCACGCTAGTGTCATGGCAGTTGAAAGAGATTGCAAAACGTGGTTTGAGATGACATCATAAATGTGGTTTGCGATGTGTTCGTTGCTTAGCTAAGTCCTCGACGCGTGGTTTTCCGGTCAGACTGACATTTAATCCTCGTGTTTTATAACGCAAACACGTTTGTGTTGCCTACTGTCGCCGAGGCTTAGCTCGATTTAAGTGTAATCACAGTCGCTTCGTCAGCATCAATCCCTCTGTCAGCAACGTTCCATGGTAATGTCCACTCATTTATGACTGGGCAGTGGGATCTCAGCGAAAGGGACATGAGCCTTGTTTTGGCTGTCGAGCTAAAAGCGGGTTTACAACTCACAGTGAAGTCATGCTAGTCACACAAAAGCTGTTAGTTTTCTCTTTTCCTTTTCTCTTCTGGAGGCAGTTATAGTTTGGCTAAACCTGCCTTCGGTTTCTTGGTCTTTAATATTAAACAACTCATCTGATTCGTTTAGCCTTAAACTGGTGTCTATGTCTAATTGTCTCAAAGCAAGCTGTCCCGCAGCGTTAAGTGAAAACAAGCTTTTGTGTCCACAGAAATATGTGTGAATTTTGACAGCTGGTGAGCTGGGAAACATTTAGGATGTTAGCATCTGAATTTTGTTTTACTGGAAAACATTTTGAGCAGAAAACACACACACACATACACACCCACTACAACTAGCTTGGCCTTAAAACTGGAGAATAATCAGCTCACTATTCTGTACAGTTCTCCTCTGGCCTCCACGTAAGTTCCCAGCCTCACATCACATCTCACTATTTGTTTCTGCGCCTCACACAGTTTCACTGAAACACACACCAGCCATGTGGGAGATGAGGATCTTGGCTTCGGGAAGTGGGGTTCTGTAGTTGGGGCTCCCAATATGTAGTAGAGGACGTCAGAAAACATAACTAATGAAATGTTAACGTAAATATTATCCTCAGCAAGAGCCTTGACTTTGCTTTTTCTCTGACAGTGTCAAGTTTGACTTATTTTTTTTTTATATCAACTACTTCTTCCATCTGTCATTGTTTTATTTACTTTATGTCTGGTTGTTTCTAAGCACTTAGGATTTGTGAATCTGTGTTTTCCATTTTCATTGATCATGGTGATCCTGGGGGGATGGCGTACCTCCTCCTCCTCCTGTGCTGCTCATCTTCCATTAGGTCAGGGACTGGTCCTCCTGTGTGGGTAAGCCATCTTGTCTCTAAGCCACGGATTTAAAAAGCTGTTTCAGAAAGCGGGATAAACGAAAAACCTGGGTAGGTTCTGGGGTAACCATGTGAAGACCTGGCACAAAGTCAGAAATGGCATATCCTTGTCTGGAGATGTTGAAGAGTAAATACTCTGCTGAGATCTCTGTCAGCAGAAGGTGATCATAACCCGATTAGATGTTTCATCATTCCCGGATTAATATATTTTCAAGCGTTACCGTTTTTCGCCACCGTCAATTTGAACACAAAGAAGCATTATGTCTAGTCTCTCAATGAAATTTCAGGCTGCACATCACTCATGTGATAACAAGGACATTCTTTATGCTGCACTTTGCTTTAAAGCTCCTATCAGAAATGTTACTGTAGCACCTAAACTGTTAAGGTACAGCAGAGGAACCTATGGGGTGGATATAAATCTATCAGTCATTAATACAACGAGATCATTAAAAAAAAAGATCCAGAATGTTATTGTTAAAATAGAGAAATAGGTATTTCAATTGGGGGTTAAATTGTCTGTCGAAAAAAAAACATGGAAAAAACAGAGGATTTTAGGTGATTTATTGCATTTTGTGTTGCTTGTTACGTGGCAGCCATGTTGTCTTCCCCAATGTGTCCATATGGTTTAGCTAAACCAGTATTTAAGACCCCTCATGTGTTATTTGTTTCATTTTTAAAAGTTTAATGTTAGTCCACATTGTGTGGCAACTCTGATTAAAAAGAAAATAGATACTAAATATGTGAATATTTATAAATTTAAGCAAATCGGTTTTTAAACAGATAGAAAAAGGACAGATATGTGTTTGTTGAGTCTCTATGTAGACGAGGATGGAGAAAGAACTGTAGCTGCTTCCAAAATTACACTGGAGACGGAAGCAGATAACACTCAGACGGACACATGGAGAAAGGCGAAGTCGTAGTCCGCCGCTGATTAGCAGATGCGGGAACTCAAATGATGCCGCAACGGCGGAAAACTCATTTTGCAATGGAAAAACGTTGTTAATCTGTCTATGTTTAGTTGCATGGGAGAAAAGTGTGACGTATGAACAAAAACAGAACACTATGCTGTTTATAGCCTCAGTTAATTTGCAATGCATGTCCAACTTCAACAGCTTAAAACAACTTAAAATAAAACCTAACAAAATGAAATGTCATACATAAAATAATCCTAAAATGAACTTGAAACCGACCACAGTGAAGCAAGAGCCATCATGGAGTTGTGGTTAAGCCCAGAAGAGGTTTTGCAAAAAGGCACCTTACAGTTGCTGCTGGCTGCACCACAAGATACTAAACCTCCTTATCTAAGAGGAACCAAAAGGTCACTGAGCACCTGAGGACGCTGACCTTTCAAATCTAACAGGTTTTGCTCCAAAATTTTAATTGTTTGGTTTTATATCATCTTTGGAGGCCTGATGGTTGCTAGAAACCAGGATGTCACACAGTAACTTAAGAGGGTGCGTCACAAAAAGGCGCTCAAATTAATCGCAAATACACACGCAATAAAATCCTGAAATAAGAAAATGTGACGGGTGAAACAGCGGCGCTTCGCCATTTATTTCGATTAACAAGCAAACTGCAGAACCAGTTCTTGAATCAGTTACGTGATATGAGGCTTCAAATGTCAACTCAAGCCTCTTGACTTTTTAAAGTTCTCAACATTTTTTATTTGTAAGGAGAAAAAAAAAATTTAATTTCCTGCTGTGAATTTGTCAATTTCCTTCAGTTACACGTCTATGCATTTTGTTATTTGTCAGTCAAATAAAATGACAAGAAAGCTCTTTGATGTTTACCATAACAGACACAGCTGGTAAAAGTTACCAATCGTTTGACAAATTTCTGTCGCAAAACCACAAAATGCTCACTTTGAAATTGTTTGTGTGGATTATGTGGATATAAAACAGAAACAAGAGTCCCAGTTAAAGGACGGCACCAAACACACAGCAAATTAAGAAAACAGGACAGATTAGGAGCGGAAGGATGAAAAACAAAAGTAATTCCTTTTTAGAGCCTCTCTGGGACAATACAAACACAATAACTTCATAAATCTCTTTATTCTTTTCATTTGTTTTCTTTGTTTTCCTCCATGTAATTTGAGTATAAAACAACGACCCCCAAGAGGCTGTTGAGAAACCTGCAGATATAATTTTATTTAATGAGTCTGGACTGCATTTAAATATTTCTATTTCAAAATCTGAAATTCTTAGACTGAACATTCTTGAACTAGATAATTACACTAAACCGATTCTATAAATGAAGATATATTTTATAACATTTGACAAAATTACCTTTAAAATTAGACAGGCATAAAAGTGGTAATAAATAATGAGTTTTGAAAACAACTACGGGTTCTTGGAGAATATTGTTTTCTAAAACTATTCATAAAACCTTGTCTCATTTTTATGAACCAAATATCCTGGATTGTGGGTGATTTGCATTGCAGAGCTGCTCATTATTACCTTAATTGCTCATATGTGTCTCATGTTTGATTGAAACTTTGAGCTTTACTTTGAGTTAGATAAATTCTCTGTTCCCTCTCCAGAAGATGCTTGTGAGGTTTGGCTGTGAAGGCGTGTCCCTTCTGAAGAGCACACAGGATTAACAACCAAGTTCAGGGGATCGGCGGCAATTTGAATTCACCCTTGTTTGCCATGACATGATAGCAGCTGGAGCAAGTTCCCACCGGCTCACACTTATGCACACGTCAGCGCTCGTCATCAGCCCTGGGTGATTCTGCTGAGTCAGCAGATAAAGCAGAGCCTTGGGATGTTTTATCTGTGCGTCTGTGTGACAGTGCTTGTCTGAGTGTCTGTGGGATCGAAGTGCTTTTCCAGAAAAAAAAAAAAAGTGGTTTCAGCTTAAGCGGAACAACTTGAGAGACGCTTTTCTTTTCATCCTGCTGCTACGTCTCTCACCCAGATATCAGTGTTGTTGTTTAGTATATCAATAATGTATATCGACACAGTTTTGTATTGTCCTGATAATGTACCGTTTTTTTTTTATAGTGATTGCTAATTTCTCAATTCATGAGGTTTGTTTTTTCTACATCCTGTTTGTGTTTATTCACCAGTCAGCTTTCACAGAGCTGCCTGAGGCGTAAATGTACTACGTCCCCCAGGCCAGCAGGTGGCCTCAAAGACAACGTCAGCGTAAAAGAAATGCTGCATCTCTTTTACTTCAGAAATCAGGATCTAGAACTTACCTAGCTTAATTTTGTTCCAAGTTTAAAAACAAGTGATATTTTCTAATTGTTATGTGCTAACTACTATTAGTGAAAAGTGTGGTAAAAATGTGTAATTTTATGCATTTATACGTTCAACGAACATGCTTATACAGAGATTATACCTTGAAGAGCAGCTAACACTGTGGAAGTCATATTGGATCTTAAGGTTGGTGAGCATTTTTCAATTTTCCAACTCATGTCATTTTATTATATTGCCATTCATAACGAAATGCTAAAAATTCAATCGTTGGATCATGTGTAAAATTAATTCAAAAAATATGAACAGTCTTGCATGGCTGCTTTAAAGCACAATGAGTTAAAATTGGTTTGTGTTCTTTCACTGTAATGAGGCTGTATTAAAAGCTGAATCCTGAATCAGAAAATAAATAAATAAATAAATCTTACAAATTTATTAAGTGTTCACATTCGAAAACACTCAATGATGAATAACATTTGATCCTTCAATTCTACATGAACGATACGCTCAATCAAAACACTCCAACCTCAGATGAAGCTGAATTGTCTTCAATGCCAATTTTTGTATTCAGTCACTAATTTAAAGCTGATTTGTGCCCAAAGAAACAAAATAAACCCAACCAATAATTCATTATTTGGTTCCAACTGTGAAAATAAAATGTCTTTGCAAAAACCCATGTTTTTTTTACTTTTAGCTAAAAGATTTCTATTATCTGATCACTTTATTCATCGGTTCCTCATCTTTGCTTTTCTATATTTTTTTGTTTCAGTATATTTGTACATATAGCATTTATTTTCATTTGAATAAATTTATTTTTTTTCTGTCAAAATGTTCTAGGGGGACTCAAAAATCAAATAGCAGATCTTTGACATGCGTTTCTCTCTTTTCCCAATTTACACAATTAAGCAGATTAAAGAAAATCATCCATCACTCTTGCCAAACAATGTGTTAATGAGAAGAACTTTAGCATGCTTTCCTGTAAATTACCTGCAAATTTGATTTGTAAAATCTTTAACGTGTGAGTTATTCTGATATCCGTACAAATACTGGATATGAAAAGGTGAGTCAAAAAATAAAGAAATAGATAAAAATCAACAAAAGAAACTGAAGCCTCTGGTTGTTACAGTGTTCCTGTGGTCTAAACTAGTGAACATTCTCCCAGAAAGCCACAAAGCAAAGCTGTTCAGTGGACGATCACATATTTATATTTATATTTATATTTACATATATGTTGCAAAGAGATTTTTTTTCTCCCCTTACTGTCCAAAATTCAATCTGACTAAACCTTTTCTGTCTTCAGTCAGGTAGAATTGCCAAAATATTTCTTAAAACCTTTCAGAGATTTGTGCACATATTTAAAATTTTCTTGAATACAAACGTTTATGTAAATCTTCATGACTTTGGTCAAACGTTTTATTGTTCCACAATCTTTTTGCAATAGTTTGCCCCGTTCCTCTGTGTGGGGTTTGTAGACTGCCTCACACACACACGCACACACACACACACACACACGCACACACACCCCCACACACACCCCCACGCACACACACACACACTTCATCAGTTCTTCCCAACAAACTTTCCATAGGACTGAGATCAGGGCTTTGTAACGACCACTATAAAACAATAATACTGTCGTCCTTAACCTGACTAATTCGACTGCGTGCTTCAGCTCACTGTCCACCTAAACGGCCCCTTTGTGTCCAAGTTTTAACTTCGCAGCTGACGTCTTCAGTTGTTGCTTCAGTATTTCCACATAATGTTTATTCACCATGATGCAATATGTTTTATGAAAAGCACCAAAGCTCCCATACAACATGATGCTACCACTCCCTTACTCTGCCACTGGGATGGTGTCCTCAGACCTTGACTTCCCTGTTTTTCCTCTAAATCAAACAATGGTCAATTTGTGCAAAAACGAAGTCCTGAGCGTAACCGCGGTAATCCTGATTTTTATATTGCTTTAGGGAAAAATGCTTCGTCTTTTTTTTCTGAGCAGCCTTCCAGCCACAGTTGCTAATGAACTTGTTTTACTGTAGATGAAGTCTTCTGCACACCAACACACTTTCATTTCTGGGTCACTGAATGGATGAAATGATGGTTGAAGACTCTCGTAATGAACATACTTGCATATAATAATTACATTTATTGAACAGCAGTCACAGATATAGATGATAATATAATATAATAGTCCTATTAATTCAACCTAAAGTTAATTTTTCACGTTACGCAGCTCAGTGACTGACTCCTGTAATGCCAGACAGGATTTTCAAATGCAGAGAGGAGTATTATTTTTATGCTGCAAGGGGAAACAGTAATACTTCCTCTTTACTTTGCCGTTATTGCTACCACATTGTCACAGCATCATGTCCAGGAACAAAACATTTGGCGATGAATCTTGTTGTAATATCACCCTAATCCATCAGTGCCTTGGGCACCACTTAATAGAATAAACATGACGAACTCATTTTGTTTTTGTTTTTATGGAAGGTTTTTTTTTTTCTAGGAGGAAAGATTGGTTTTTGTTAACTTTAATATATAGCACAATGCAAAAGATCCTCCACAAATCATGACCTCATGCCACGGAGGCAGAAAATGTGTAAAAATTTCATGCTGGCACAATGGATAGAAGCAACTTTTTTTTTTCTTTTCCCCTCCGCATGAACTTGGTTATCAGTGTGACGAGTCTTGCCCCCGGTGGTGATGGCAGCGCTGGGCCTTCTGTCATAGTTGGATTTAATTATTTCAAGGCCTGAGGCAAAACACCGTGATGAGGCTCTTCACCTTTCCCTTCATCTTTTTATGGTGTTTTGTTGCACTGAAACGTTCTATGCATTGAACTTTTTACACTTCTACACTAGAGCCACACTTACCCGAACACACGTTCATGCAGACGTACACAGATTACTCTGTAACTTGTAGTAAAGTGTCGGGATTCTGAGCTTAGCAAAGGACTCAATATTCTGTTTTTTATGTTCAAAGTTATGTCACATAGTTTGTCACACAATCTAAAAATGGGTAATACTTTATTTGAATGGATGTGCATAAGACTGACATGACACTGTCAAAAACATGACATAACATCTGTCATGAACATAAAGAAGTCTTTATGACTGTTGTCATGAAGTGTCATTTGGTAAAGAATGACACTTTTAATGCAAACTTGCTCTAAAAGTTGCATTAAAAGTCCATTAAAAGTGACAACTTTGCATGATTTTGTAAATTATAATGTAATGTAAAGTTGGCATTTTTAATGTACTTTCAATGCAACTTTTAGAGCAACTTTGCATTAAAAGTGTCATTATTTACCGAATGACACTTCATGATAACTGCCATAAACATTCATAAAGACTTCTTCATATGACAGGTGTTGTGTCAAGTATGACAGTGTCATGTCAGTCTTATGCACACCCCTTCAAATAAAGTGTTACCCTAAAAATGTAAACCATCGCCTGTAATGACTTAGTTTGCCTTTACTAATTCTAAAAATGTTAGTTATTTACAATTCTCTGCTGTTTAGTACAAGGCATCTAATTGTTTGTTTGGTTTGGCGTTTACCATGGACACAAGAGATTAAACATTTGGAAGAAGGTGTTGAGCTCAGCTGACATCTAAGCTCTGCATTCTGACCATAACTCGAAATGCTAACTGTGGAGAAAATGCACCATGCATCATCCTGATTGTAGCCTTTCCCTTGTGGTGAACGTGCTGTGAGGATGCTTGTCATCGGCACGGACAGGGATGGAGATGGATGGAGCAAAAAGTACAGGGCGGTCCAGGAAGAAAAGCTGTTTGAGGCTGAGCTGGAGGTTCATCTTACAGCAGAACCAACGACTCGCACATCCGTCAAACGTGATTGAGTTTCTGCTACTCTGCAAAGAAGAATGGGCAGAGATGAGGAAGCCGGTGGAAACGTGCCGCTTTAAAAGAGAGCAGTTCTGTGAAGTATTGATACATAGAAATACACATGACATCAACAAAATCTGTGAAATTCCTTTCATTTCACAAAAAAATACAATGTCTATGGTTGTAATTTGACCAAACGTGGAGTGTGAATGCTGTGCAGGAAAACAGCCATTAAAGTAAATACTTTTAGCGAGGCTGCCACTAAATTTGAACTTTGTCACAGAACCACTTGGACTACTCAGTTCGTCAAGATGTACAGCATTATCACTGGACCAGAATCAAATTCATATTGTCTTTTATATGGAAATATTTGACCCGGTTTGGTTCCATTTAAAAGGTTGAGGCCTCTTCTGGGCCTTTTTGTGTTGCAAATCCGATTCCAAGAACCAACCACATGTAACATGTTGGAATGATATCCATGTATTTCCAGCTGAAATTATATAAACTGAATTTACGATGCGCTGCATGAGAGAAAAGTCGTTCTTCCACTTGGGATGATCCCCATGCCAACATGTAACACAGAACACCAGGACCATCGTCCGTGAGATAATCCACTGTACTGTCCCGTAACTCCTGCTTGGTTTAGAGTCCTAGCAAGCCTCTGAAATGGACTCATAGCATGAAAATCAATGCATTAGAAACATGTGGAAGACTGCAGCTCACAGTGGGCTGTACACAGAGGACTGTTGAAGGACCTTCTTAAAGGTAATCAGATTCATTTGTTAGAAAAAAAGGATCAACATCCTGCCTGTCAGATAAGAACAATCCAATTCAGTAGTGTGTGGTAATTCTTAGCAGGAATCTAGGTTAGGGCTCAGAACAATTCCCCATGCACTGTAGAACAATAATGGACTCATGTTTCTGTAGTTCTGTGCCAAAGCAGGTACATGAAAGAAGCACAACGACAGGTTCCTAATAGTTTCTGATTTATGTTGCGCACCATGTAATTTCTCCTGTGTGGATTCGATTGTATACTTTTTCTGAACTGCAAAGTTTCCATAGACTAACAGGAGAAGGTTTCAGCATCACACTTGGTAAAATCACCAGGAAGGCACACTGACAGTGTGAGGGAAACTCAGCTTTCGTCTGAATGGAGAGGAGCTCCTGTTTTCTATCAAATTATTATGTTTTTACATGAAACGCCTACAATTTACATGATGTAGAGGCACACTCGCACCAACTGGCTGTACCTGCTTATCCTTGCAGGGTCGTGTCTATCGATGGCAGTCATTGGGGCAGGATGCACCCGAGACGGGTCACCAGTCCGTCACAGGGCAACAGACATGAAACAAGCTGAATGACAGCAGGACAAACAACACATACACTCACCTAAGGGCAATTTAGAGAGGCCAATTCAATCAGTCAATCAATCCACCAGTAAGGCAGTTCAAAGTGCTTTACATCATGAAAACACAAAAACATGTAGTCATAAAAGACACCATACAGTCAAGAATTGGGCAAACCAGAAGCAAACGTCACATTTTGATGAGTGCCGTCATCAAAATCATCATTATACATCAAATATGTTGGTCAGTGTTTCATTTATTGTGGTTCAAAAGCAACTCTAAACAGGTGAAACTCAAATTTAGGATCTGTGGAAAGAACTGAAAATTCTGCTAGTCAGTCTTACTGAGCCTCAAGGAACTGTTCAAAATGTTCATTTTGGTAGAGACATACCCCGAAATTCATGTGACTTTGAAAATATGTGAAAACATTTTCCCTGAACTTCCCGTCTCTACACGATTTTGTCTTGGTCCATCACTTAAAACCCCCCAAAAAGGACAGAAAGTTAAGAGTTTGAATACTTTAGCTGTGCTTTACAAAAATTGCAAAAGTTGTGTTTGTTTTTTCCTTGTGCCCTGAATTCTGTTGATTAGATTCCTTTTGTTTTTCCTTTCATTTGTTCAAGCTTCTTTGATTTACGGTGGGTGTTCCCCGCAAGAAAATCCTCACATCTGGATCCTTGTAGCATTTTTCTGTGCACATGGTCATGCTATGTGTGCTCTAACCTGCACACATAAATCAGAGCGCACACAGCAACTGAGCTGGGTCAAACGAGAATACCTTGATGGGCATGTCTTAGTTTACTGCCATGGCAACAATCTACAATTTTTCTAATGTTTCTTTCATTTATTCAGGGGGAAAAGCTGTCCAAAACCAATCTGACCCTATGTGGGGAAAACCAATCGAAACACATTTAGAAAGTCACGTTAGTTTCTTCTTGCTTCCACGTTTCATAATGGCACCCAGAGTATTACTGTAACATGAGAATCCGCCGAGATCAACAAGAGAAAAGAGTAGCCATGAGAGAGGCAGCTGCAATAAGAAAGTTGTACACGATAGTTCAGTACTAGACTAGACAGAAGCTAGTGTCTATGGGCAGATTTCTAAATCATCCCAAACTCAAAGACAACAACATGGATCCTCATGTTCTTCTACTGATCGTAAAGTATGGGACACTAACGACATGCTCATTTTGTAGGCACTGTGTTTTTGCATGGACACAGTCCAGAAAATTTTCTGCTCAGCAAATTTTGGTTCAGCTGGCAGAGAAGATCCCCTGATAATTGTTGTGTGGTTAAATCCACAAACCTTCTGAAACCTCCAGGTATCAAGCAAAATCATGAAACCACTGGATTAATCGTAAAGAGGAGAATAAAGGCATTTTTTCATAGCAGAATGCCCCTCAAAGCCCCTTAGGCTGATAGTTTTAAGGCTTATTGAAATTACAGTGAAAATGAACGTCCAGTTCACACATCTGCTACGTGTTACATCATTTACGCTCTCATTTTCTGTTGCTTATTCTGAAAATTGTTGCAAAAACAAATTAGAACCCAATACGAGTACGGCGAGGGCGAGACCTCCACCTGGAGGCAAACAGCAGCTTGTCATAGGTGTCTGAAGCTCCGCTGACTCCGACCCGCTGAACACTATCTCTCTGGCTTTCGCTTTCATCTTCCTCTTGTTTTTATTTTTCCTCCTCCCTCTCTTTTTTTTCAATACAGTTTTTTTTTTTTCTGACTGTTTAGGCTTGACACAACAAACAGAAAATGTTTCCATGGTTGCACTTCCACCGTCCAAGAAAAAGGCAACAGTGCATCACTTCTGAGAAAGTGTTTTTTGTTTTTTTATTTTTTAAATCCCTAAGCAATATGTCTTGCTTAATCACAAGTGATTCTTTTGTTGTTAAAAAGTCGTCTCGAGTTTCTTATTTTAAATTGAGTGATTTTGGCTTCTTAAATTTTTCATAACCCCCAAATAGATTGTTTTCCAACTTTATGTTTGGGTTGTTCCCTCCTGAAGATGACCTCACCTGTTTCTTTCTCCATGACACCACCTGAATTAAAAAATAAATAAATAAAATAAAGACGACTTTTCAGATTTCTCTGTGTGTAGGTGTGGTTTGTTACTGTGTGTCTGCGTCTCTTTGTGCCAGAGTGTAAAAGACGAGCATGCTTTGAGGCAAGCCAGCACAATTTTCAGTTTAGGCCACATGTGTTTGGATTTATCATTTATCACTCGATTAACACCTAATTTTTAAGGTAATCTCATTGTGTGATGGCTCTAAAGGGAGCTGGCGATGCTGAGGGACTAAGGTGTGGTGGGGTTAAATGGTTAAAGGAGGCCTCATATTCTGGAGCCCCCAGCTTTGCCATGGAAATGGGGAGAAAACAAAGCTCAGGCCAACAAGATTACTGCAGCCATGGAGGATGCAATAAAAGGTAATAGCCTGATAAGGCCAAACTGTTATTAGTTTTCGCTCGTCACATGGATTAAATGGAATCGAGGCGAAATATGTTTTACTCCGGTCTTTCTCAGAAAGTCGAGCAACATTAAAATCACAATAAATAATCCAGTGATTCAGTAGAAAAACGTCTCTAAAGTAGAGGCATAGCAAAAAACAAAAAAAAAAAGCCATCAAACAATCCACAACAACTGTATTTATTGAAAACCACCGTTTGAGGGATGACATTTCGCCGCATTCGAACACAGATTACTTTGGAATCGCCGTCAACTCAAAGTCGCAGACGCAGACGTCTTCTGTTGCCTCAAAACATTTTCATCTGTGATTGTGCTGCATTTGACTCCAAATAAAGCACTAATAACGTTTCACTACGTCTGCTGCAGAAAAGAAGCAGTACATCATGATGCTGCCACCACTGTGAGGGACGAAGTGCTGGACAGATTCTTATTGCTAACCGAAATGAGTCAAAATGTTTACTCTTGGCGTCGTCTGTACAGAGCACGTTCTTTCAGATGTTTGCTGTGTGGTAAACTGAAAGTGCGCCATCTTGTGGGTTTCTTTAAACAATCGTTTGGTCCTTTTATAAAGGTCAGGTTTGTGAAGTGAATGAATAAACTGTCCCTCAATGGAAAGAGTGTGCTGCAATCTGAAAATCCTGGATCTGCTCCTTCAAACTGCTGCATCCTACGTGCACAAAGGGACGTCACTGCAGATCCTTCCTCCCAGCAGGCTGAAAGAGTCTACAACCATCACTGCTCCCAACAATCCCCTTCCCGTTATCTGTAGCGTTCTCATTTCAGATGACATTCCTGCATCTATATGCACAAAGACAAATGCTTATCTTATTTTTTTCTCTTTAAATTACTCATCTGCTAATTTTGTAATTCAACAGCAGAGCACTATTTTTCTTATATCTGCCTTTCCTGCAGAGTCTCTTACTCTTATTTTAATTTTTGTTTTTTTTACCTTGGTATGAATATGCATGCTGCTGGTACACCTGAATTTCCCCTCTGTGGGACAATAAGGCTTATTTCTATTTTATTCAATTTCATTGGTGTAAAAATGTGTCTGACCAGATTATTTAATTGGAATGTTTGAAGGTGTGGTGATTGTTTCATAGCCTAATCCTGCTGTGTTTGTTTGTTTATTCACTGTTTATTTTTCTGACAATAATCTGAGGTGTTTGCAGAAGAGCAAATGCTTTAGCAAATAGACTAAATTACCTCCATTTATTAATAACTAGACTTCTTAAGGAAACTGGTTGCCCTTCATTTTATTTTGTGGTGTCAGAGTGAAGGGGTTGTAATACATAGTCATTTCACATTTTTAATATTTTCAGTTTTTAAAAAATTGCTAAAAACTATGATTTGCTTTTTCTTATCTTGTCAGTTATGCACAACTTTCTGTTGGCCGATCACTTAAAACTCTGTCAAAACATAAAATTAGTTTTTTTAACATGACAAAATGTGGAAAAAGAAGTTCAATATATTTGAATAGTTTTCCATGGCACTCTGCTTTCTATGTTGTATGAATCTTTTGAAACTCTGCTGTCAATCTAAAGCTTGCTACGTCTTGTTACTGTGGTAAAATAAATCCTAGAAGCACCGTTTCCCAGTCCTTCTCGGTAATTTGTGGTCTGATGCTGCGACTCTGCCAGAAGGTATATGTGTCCAGTGAGGACGGCTTCCACTGCGGACCGGTAGATGTCTGCGATGGGTTTCATGAGCCTGCCATGACTCTCACATACCTCAGAAGAGAAAGTCACTGTTGTGCCTTTTTTCATCACGTACTTAATGCTGAGGGATCACGAGAGGAAGTCAGGACTGCAGCTGCCAAAATCTTTGGCCATTTGGCAGATTATTTTGTCCGGTGGAACAAAGAGTTGGACGGCCAGAGCAGAAAGCCGAGATGATTTAACAGTCTTCAAGGAGGTTTGAGTGAAGCTGTTTTTTTTTTAAAAAAGGTTTATAGGTTGGGACGCACATTGTTAGCGCTAATGTGAAACAGCTAGGTTTTCTCCAGGTACTGCAGTTCGTCCCTGTAGTCCATTAAACATCCATGTTAGGTTAATTAGTGCTGCAAATGGACGAGGTGAGGTTTTGTGTGTGCATTGTGAGTTAACTCTCTGATGGTCTGTTTACCTGTCCAGAGTTTGTCCCTCCTTTCGACTAATGATTGTGTAGACGTGTAGACGTACTCCATCCATACACAGCACTGGCACAGCTAGAAAACGTTTACTGAGGGTTTGGAAAGACAGAAACTTTATGAATGATATGCAAAGACTAACATATTTCTGCCCCATAACCCTGAACAATGACCAGATATAGAAAATGGTTAAATCATTGATATACATGTGTAAATGTAGTAGCAGCAGTACTTTAATAATGACAGGTATTACAAACAAAATACACGCACCTAAATGTGTGCATTAGAAGATTAGACTAGCTATCCATTATTATTATCCTGTGCCTTAAGGACCAGCATGTTTCATCTGCTTCCCTGCTTTAACAAGCCTGATTCAGACAACTGCAGTTCAGCAAAAGCCTGTTAGTCAGAAATCAGTCGTAACCAGGTTTGTTGAAGCAGGGAAACATCTAAAACATGCAGGGCACCTTGAGAACCAGTGTTGAAAAAGGCTACAAACGGTGACAGATTAGACAAATGTTGAAGTTTTGCCATGTCGGGTTTTCGTGCAGATAACATAACCCAAGTCATACTTCTGACTTGTCAGAAGTAATTTGATTAAATACCGAAAGCTGCCCAATCCTTCACGGGAGTCAAAGGGAAAAGAAAAAAAAACTGTATGACCACAGTTGCAACTTTGAGTCCCATCGAAATAAAAATAGAGATGAAAAATATGCACAAGTTGTCTCCCAATTACACAGTGTGGAGTGGAGTGCAGTGGGATAACAAGGCAGCCTGCTTGTTTCAATTTGCATGACTCTATTAGCAGGATGAACCACTGTGCAAGTCTCCCTGCTGTGTGGGTTAACATGGACAATCTGTCACCCAGGACAGAGCATCTCAGAGTAATGATAATCCGCTCTGTAATGACAGTTTGTCATTACTCTCCTACTGAAAGTAATGACAGAATTACTTAGAACAGACCAGTAAAAGCGTTGATACAATGTCCTGTCGGCCTTTTATTTGGCTCTTAAAGTGAACATGTCGAATTGTCAAAATTTGCCTTACGACCACACAATTAGCGATCGCTAACAAACGACAAAGGAGATGATGGTGCTGTTAACGGAGACGGACCAAGAAGACGAGGCAAAGCCCGAATGCCTTGGCTCAGGGGACATCGGGACAATTTAGAGGCTCAATTGAGGACGTTAGGAACAATTCAGTGTGGTCACCACAGTTTGTAAGGACATAAAGCAGATGCAACATCAGCCTTCGTGCAGCCAGGAGCTGATTACTCGACTGCCAAATCCTGCCTCTAAATGGCAGCGTCATTATCTCATCACCAGCTCCAGTTCTTTTTTACAGACAGCAGACATCTGGACGGCCACAGGAGGGACTGGAGCTGCTCTCATTGTCTCCGTTGAAATGACAACTGGAGTGAAACATTTACTTTTGTGTCCCTTGTTTTTTTTTTTTTTTTTTTTGGTAATTCCACTTTTGGAAGCAGCAATAGGTCCCTTCTGGCTTCGGGACTACACAGTATATTTTCCCAAAAGACGTTCTTTTTTGTAAGAAGAAGAAAAAAGTGGTTGAGGCCTTAAAACCAGTCGCTTTCTTATAGTTTAATCGTGAAAACTGACCTTAAGTCACGTGTGACTGTCACACTGTCACACGTGACAGTGTGACGAAGGAGGTCTATGGTTTTAATGTCATTTTGGATTCTTTGTTGAACTCCTGAATGAGTCAACAATTGGGTAGTTTTAGTAGGATGGCCATCCCTGGGAAGGTTCACTGCTGGTTCATTTATTATTTTTTTCATTTGCAGATAATGATTCTTTGAAGTCCCAAAACCCAAACTGAATGATGCTGGTGACTTTGTTTCTCAAACGTTTTTGAATTTCTTCACATCGGGCCATTTTTTCTTGCTTTGCAAAATGCTTTAGCCAGATGTCCTTTAACAGATTCCTGTCATCATGGAGAGACTTTTAAAACTAATATTTGACGAAGATTTTACTTCTCCAGTTGTAAAACACCCTGAAATAATGAAGCATTGTCTGCACTGAGCTGTTGAGTTCTGAAAAAAGTCACACTTAAATGTAACTCTAAGCACAAATTAACTTACAGACATGACCGCCTGATCACACTGATCGTTTATAGATCACAACATTTGGACAACAGACAGAATACCCAGAGTGAAGTGACAGCGTTGAACAAGGTTCACAGAAGACTTTCATCCTCCGCAGGCTGGTGAACTCATGGAAAAACCTCGTACAAAGCTTCTACAGATCCCAGCTGCTTTCCTGGCTTCCCCCCTTAACGGTTGAATCAGAAGATGGCAACCAACCACCGGATCACATTTGGCGGCGGCAGTAGCCAAATGATTTGCAGAAGAGACAGTTACATGGAATGCAGCTCCTTTAAGTTCCCAGAAAGCCTGATAGGTTGGGCGTGGGGAATGTGACTTTTTTTTTTCTCTCTCTCTCTCTCTCTATCTTGAGGAGAAGTCCACCGGGACAACGCAGAACAATTGCTCACATTCATTTTTGTTTTTTTGTTTAAGTACGCCCTGCCAACACACTGTGCAGCTTAAAGAGAGGCGTCACGTTTTGACAGCATTGTGCAGCTGGGTACTTATTGTTTTCCACATACTACCGTAAATGGAAGCTAGAGTCTTGAAAGGAAAGGCTGAAAGAAACGTCCTGCATTCACAGCCACCCCGTTTAGGATCGGTAAAAGCACGCTTTTTTCTTTTATCATGCCTCAGACTTGAGTCCTGTAATATTATATTGAGAATGAAATGCTGCAGATCTACTTTGCTGCCTAAGAGTTCACTCACCTTGACTGGTCAGGGCTGTGCACTGTAAAACATTTGAGCCGCATTTAGTTGTGTCTGCCGTCTTTAACTCTTTAAGTCAAATAAATTTAGCCAGTTTTAGGTTTTGAAATGTCTGAGTTTGTCAAAGATAAATTTACAGTGGTAAGTTATGCTAACTTTTTATTAATTTTGTCAAACTTCAACAAAGAGTTGAATAAACTGGAGTTTTTGGGTTAGCACTTAAAAAAGACAAAGACAGGAGTGATTGGTTGCATCAAAATGCTAAGCTAAATGGTTTTGAGCAGAGTTCATTGTGGTGTTTAGTGAAAGTCACTATCAGATCAGAAATTTTGTTCATGAAATTTGAAACAAGAATTTAAATTATTCTAAACTTATTTTAACTTGATATTGTGAATAAAAACAACGGAGAAGTGTGTGCTCTTGAGCCAGGTCAGGGCAGCTTTTTCTTGCATATTGTTAAATAATTATTTGGTTGAAATTGCAGCATTACCTTAAAACTAATAATTTAAGAATAAAGAACTTAAAAAACAATGTTTAGACAAATTGTCTACTCCTATTAAACCAACTCAATGAACTGTAAATTTCTGTGTTAAAACCAATATAAGTTTCTTGTTGACTTAAATTTCATTTTCAAGGCAGCAGGTGGACTTTTATCTTCAAGTTAAACCACCTTCAAATGTTTTACAGTGAGCAGAAATGGCGCCACAAACAGAGGAAGAATTATCTGTCGTGTTATTCAGTGGAAGGGCCCATCTGTCTGTCTTGGTCAGAGTACTTGACTTTCTGCTGATTGGTGACACTCAGGGGTTATTTTCTTCAACATCCTAGCTTTGAAGTATATTTTTGGTGGTTTTGAAGAAAAATTGAAGCTGATATTTACTGCTCAACACAATTACGAGGCACGTCCTGCTGACTGATGGGAAATGTGAGAAGAAAGGAAGAGAGACGACGATGAACATATCAAATGTAAAGATGTGGCTCAGGAGCAAAGATTGCAGCTATTTAAAG
This sequence comes from Poecilia mexicana, assembly GCF_051168715.1. NCBI lineage: Eukaryota > Metazoa > Chordata > Actinopteri > Cyprinodontiformes > Poeciliidae > Poecilia > Poecilia mexicana. Next base: position 25,078,428 of record NW_028263385.1, on the reverse strand, counting down.
AAATTGAACAAAATGAACCGACTGCATCCACTCAAAGCAATCTTTTTCAGCGAAAGTGAAGGATGGGTTTTCCAGACAGACGGTGGGGATCACAACACTGCGCTGTGTGCTTCTCAGGCACCAGCAATAATTAAGTGTTCCACTTGAGTTCACGTTCACGAGCCGCTGACCCGTTTCACCTTGAGAAAGATCAGTATCAGGGTATGTTGTCTGTCTGGCAGTCTGGATTGATAATTGCACGGCGGGCTGGTCGGCTGACTGTCCACCCACCTGTGACCCTCTCTGGTCCTTCCTGTCTCTTTCTTTTGAACTTACTCATTGTCTCGTGGCACGTTAATGAGAGATGCCTGAAGGCACTTGTGTCCTCTTCAGAGGCAGATCAAGTCAAGGGATACACAGCAGCAATTACAAGCTCAACAAACCGTTAGCATTTCTGATTAAAAACAGACGAAAGTTTCAGTTCAGCATGACGCCATGCACACAGCCAAGTATGCGAATGTAGACACTAAATGATGTTCCCCTGCTTTCTATTGCATGTACTTGTGTCTGCTACATCAACCTCACTTCGTCGGACTAGAGCAGCTGTGGCTACAATGTAGTAGCCTGTCACCATCAGTGTGTGAGTGTGTGTGTGAATGACTGAATGTAGAGTAAAGCGCTTTGGAGTCCTCTGGACTAGATGAAAGCGCCATACGCATACGAGTAATTTGCCATTTACATGATCTAACAGTGAATCTTCATCAGCGCAGACAAAGCATTTGCATAGGGTAACATGGAATAGAGTCATGCTATTATTATTTTGTGAATATAAAATGAGCTTTTTGATCTGAAATCTTTTCCTCAAACAGAAAAGCTGTTTAAAATGTGGTTTACCCTCCGGCTGTCTTAAGCTTTCTACCCTATTTTACTTTTAACAGAGGAATATTATCACAATTTTTTTTGTCTATCATGTTTCATTGCTGTTTCTCACAGAGTTTTTTCCGATGACCTCAAATAGTCTGACCTTCTGGGAGAATCAAGGGATTGACCCACTGACCCTGAAGATGGGTCAATTATCCCTCCGTCTCCTCAGTCCCACCTGTTTTTGCTGTCAGTTTACCAAACAACTGATTAATATTAAAGGGTTAGAGAGCCAACACCATGTTCTCGTTAGCCTGCACCGGTTGAAAAATCAAAAGGATAAGCCATGAGGGACTTGGTAAAAGTATTAGCAGCTGAAACAAGACGGATGCAAATGTCTGCTCAGATCACTCACCAGTAAGAGGCCATGCTGCAGTTTTGATGGTGGATGAATAGCGCCTTCATTTCCACACTGAGAAGAGAATATATAATGTACTTAGATAAAAACATATTATATTTCAATGCAGCATCAGAGCATTATATTTAACCTTAGCTAAAAAAAAAATAAAATAAATCGCTTGTGAATTTGTAAGCATTTTTTTCCTCCATTGTTTTCTTAAAAACCTTTGGTTATCCATTATCTATTTATAACAAAATACATGTATTTAACCACAAACTGAACACACATGCATAGATATTGCAGTTTGATTATCCTACCATTATTTCCTTGCTTCCAGATGCCACTTCTCTGTCTATTTTTTTTCCAAATTAGTTTTTCCAAACACCATCCTGATTGAGCTTAGTTTACTGTCAGAGTGGTAACCAAAGAGCCTCAAATAACCTCCAAAGAAATCAAAGGTCAACTCCAAGGTCAAGGTTTATCAGCGTCAGATCGCTCCATCTGTGTTGTCTGAGCCAAAGGGAACCTCATGGAAGATGACCAAGGAGGACTCCATTGTTGAAAGAAAATCATCATAAAGCAAGACTGGAATTTGCCCCCATGCTTATTGACAAACCACAAAGCTTCAGGGAAAATGACATTTCGACAGATGAGATGAAGCTGGAGCTTTCTGACAAGGCACCGGCTCTCAGGAAATACCAAGAAAAGATCGCAGGTCATACATGGAGGAGACTCGATCACGTTCCAGGGCTGCTTTGCTGCATCTGGCACAAGCTGTCTCGAATCGGTGCAGGATATGTGTGCAAGACTATCAAGGTATTCTGGAGAGAGAGGTGACAGCCTAGTGTCCGTTGCAGGATAATGACCCAAAACACATAAATAAAAACACCCAAAAAAGGCCAAGAATAAAAAAGTGTGCTATTCTGAGCTGGCCTCCTATAAGCTCTGATCTAAATCCTACAGTCAGTATGACACATCAGCTTCACACTGGCATATGCATCGGTGATAGTTGAAGTTAATAGTAACATAAACAGATTCCAGCCTGCCTCCTGCTCTTGGCTCAGACAGTGAGTTCCTCTTGGTCATTTCTGAATCACAGACCAAGGTGGGCAAAGTGGACTCTTTACTGCGGCTAAGCTTCTGGTAACCCTCTGTTGGCTCCATTCCTGTTTGACTCAATGGGCTGATGGCTAAGGCGGTTGTAGGATCACAAAATACTGCAATCCTAATTGAGACTGTGGTTTGCGACTCAACTCTAACACGTCCAGTTACCCTTTTTCTCTGCAAAAAGAAGTTTTTTCCAAGTTGACGTGATTAAATAAACCGTGTGTTTTCTTGTTTTAGCCAACGAAGACCTCAGCACAGGGTCTTTGGTCAAACATATACACAGCGATCACAGTGTATGTTACACACCTGCGAATGTCTTTGTGGAAAAGCTATTTAGTCAACTGTTTTTGCACTAAAGGGGCCATGCCATGACGCAATGTTTATGCGGTGCCACAGCTTATTTTACTCAAACAACCAGGCATGAAACTGTTTCAACATGAAACACTCGCAGCCACTATAGAAGACTAGCTGATCAAATAAATGTTTTCCTTATCTTTCTTCCTTTCTTTCTTCCATTATGCATTGTAATACTAGTTGTGTCATTCTGATGTCAGGGAAGAATGTTTAAAAGGGTTTGGGAGACGTTTTCTTTGGACAGATGTCTCCCAAATTACATTTTTACAGAGAAAACATCCTGTTTGAAGCTGCTGCAACAAATACTTACAATCAGATAACATGAAAACAGACATTTATGTACTCATGCCCTTATCAATACGTGTAAAATCTTTTCAGGACTTCGCCTAAAAATGTAGCGTATATCTCACTTTGGTTTCCATCCAAACTTCCTGCCTTTTCTTTCTTTGGGACAGTCATGGGAAAAGGCCTGATTGGGGTATTTGAAGAGCAGGAGGAACATTTGATTAGAGACACATGAGTTAAGGTTTCCTATTTTGCCATACTTTCTGAGTATGAAATTCAGTGTTCTGCTACATGAAGCTTAAGTATGTCACTTTTCACTGCATTTCATACAGTTTTAAGTTTTTATTTTGAAAATCTGCTCATTAAGGCCCTCATGCTATGCTATTAACTTTCAGTTTTAATCACCTACCATTCCAAGGATTTAACTGTCTGCTTACTTTAACTTGAGCTAAATGTTATTTTGGATCATCACCACAATATTTGAGTCAGAATTGATGCACTTTGTGTCATGTACATGGTACAGATTATATAAATCTCTGGCAGCCTGGTAATAAAACTGTTACTACAGTTCATACCAAGCCAGTACTTCCTACACCTCTGAAGTAAAAGGCAGCTACAAAATAATTTGACAGAGGTATTAAAGAAAAGATTAAAAACAATACACTGATATGCAAAACAAAGGGAGGAGGCATTTTTATTCCTATTCTCTAATACTTTTTGCACCACTGTGATTACCTTTGTGAAAACTAATTCTAAGAAAGACACTATTTGGCACACTATCAAACTAATGCTTCAATAGGGAAATCACTTGTAGTTTACGTTTGTGCTTACTGAAGCGACTCCAGCCTGATTTCTTAAACTGGCTTTGATTAGATCAATATCATGCAAAGGCATTTAATCATTTTTTTAATTTTCCATTCCCATGGCTTGACGTAGGAGGAAACACAGAATGGAAAAAAAAAAAACATTTAAGATCTTTTGACAAGTTTGTTCAACAATTTTATGTCCAACTAAGAGATGGTCAAAGGCCAAAAGGTGATAAATCAACTTACAAAAAATCCAGGGTGATAATGAGAACCAAATAATTGGAGCCACACTGAAAATAAATAAAATGTATTTTATCATGAACTAACTGTAACGAAGAGGTTTTTATTACTGGTGCCGGGGTTTTTTTTTTTTTTTTTTTTTTTTAAGTGATAAGCTGCACAACACTTTAAGAGTAACTTTTCTACTTTATTAAAAACAATTAAACTTTTTCTGTACAAAAAAAAAAATATTGTTGCTTCTGCCATACTCCATCTCCATCGTCTCCATCTCCACTGTACTTCCGGCCACAAAAGACGGGCTTTTTGCAGACTAATAAAGATAAATAAAGATACATATCATTTGGGAAATCTAGTCAACAAATAGATACAAAGTAGTGCACATTTGTGGGATGAAAGAGAAATGATGCCTGGCTTGAAAAGATTTTGTAAACCAAGTCTTTAGGTGTTTGTCGTTGAAATGTGAAACAAGCTGAACAGCTTTTAATAGGCAAAGCACTACAGTAAGGATAATCTAATGGTGCAGTCTCCAGCTTAAAATCAAAACTTCTCAAAAGTAAATCTGTTGCTTCTGTTTAGATTTCTAACCAACTCTGATGACATACCATAGAAACTGTAACATTTAATCACATCTTCAGTGTTTTAATGTTGCACTTTTGAAGCTTGAGGTTCTGAAGATGTGACAACCTTAAAAAAAATAGATAATCTGATAGAAAATCTGCTGGCTCACCATGTTAAAGATTTTTGAGTGTTCTTTGGGACAAAATGTAAAAAAAACGTTACAACACACTGAGTGAGATGGATTGTGGTTCCTTGAAGAAGTGAAGCAGCTTTGTACTTATTTCGCCCTGATCTCTCACACCAAAGATGGAGGATATTTTTCACTGACTAACCATATCCTCTTTTTTTCCGCTTTAGAAAACCTGAATGACCTCATCTTTCTAAACACAAACTTTTTTTTTTCTTTTTTTTTGCGTGATGCATATGAAACACAGATGAAGACCAAATATGGTGCTCCAGGTTGAGTCAAGAAAAAAAGCGCTGACTGACTGTGGACTGCTCTTGTAGATGGTAGTCCTGTTTAATCCTTTGGACAGACAGAACTTTACTACACCAAGTACAATAGGAGAATAAATACTAACCAGCATGCAGGGTGGAAAGAGCTTTTCAAAACCCGAATCACAAGTTTTGATTTTCCTCTGTTTTTTCTCGGAGAAACTGGGTCAGCACAGAACAAACAACTTGCCTTAGTCTGATGTTGAGATGTTTTAGTTTCCTCAGAAAAGTTGGCCAAACCTGATGAGCTGCCAGACCTTTATTGTTTTCAAACCTGCGTCACTGAATCATGAGGTAATGTGTCCCAAAAAGACAGAAAGTTAGTCCAAAATAGTGTGAATGAAAGACCTTTGCAACATGTGCTCTTCTACTGGAATAATGCAAATGAACCGAAGCTGCACTTTGTAATATATACCATCAAAATTATTAGTGGAAAGTAAATAGTTAGTGAACCCTAAAATCAAATTAGCTTTTTTATATTTTGTTCCTGAAAGAAAATTAACTTTGAATATCTTTTAAATATTTCACTCAAAGTCTAAATTTTTAAGCCCGCAAGATTACAACGAGCTTAAAGTATCAATTAGATGATTTGCGCATACAAGGGTCGCTGTGAAGAAAATATGTCGCTATTCTATCCTCAAAGTATTTTGCTGAAGGGTGTTTCCAGCAGCTAATCTGAAGACAACTAATTCTGGGTTGATTGAGGTCCAGATGTTGGGTGGAAAAGCTTTGTCGCTGTCGTCAGCTGCGCCTGATCTGATCTGTTCTTGCTCTGTCTGCTGTTACAATGTTCATGAGAGACAAGTAGAATATCAGCAATCTGAGGCTGCAAATCAGAACGTGATTGGCTGTTTAAATCTGTATTTTCCCAATCATTGGTTCTAATTAATGACACATGGAAGCAATAGGCAGAGTAATCTTAGGGTGCATTTACACCAGTCCTGTTTAGTGCACTTGAATCAAATTCTAGTTTGTTTTTTTTTCCCCTAAAAAATCCAGTTCATTTGGGGAGGTGTGAATCAAACTCATTCTTTTTCTTCCTACAAACCTAAGTCTCGGTTCGGTGAACTCTGGTGCGGTTCGAATTCAGATGAGGACGCCAAGCAGATCAGAGACCGCTCCAAAAGCAGAAAGCGGACCCCAGTACAGGGCATTCTGGGTAAATGCAACCAAAACAAACATGCGTGTCTCATGCTAACGAGCAAAATGACTTTCTCTTTTGCAGAAGACAAAAGAGAAATCCTACAACCGCTAAAATCTTATGCCATTTCATAAAGAAGGAAGTTACATTCAATGTCTTGTTCATAGGTTATTGTGTAATTTCCCTCAGTGGTTCTTGGTGCAGCGCCACCACAGTTGAGGAATAGGTTGCTATCAGGTGTGAAGACACCCTTAAAAAAATCATCACCTTGACTTGTTTTGGTTTTTGAACCATTAAACAATTAAATGTACTTTTGTTCATGTCAGTGTCCGCTCACACCTCCTCCTTGGCACATTTTAAAGAAATGCAGATGTTAAACCGAATAACTCTGACATCAAAGAACGCCTTACCGCGACGTCAGTCCAAATCCACCCACACTGTAAGCCTTCTGAATATCGCTAAACTGAACGTGAGCAGCTTTTGTTTTACCGCTGTGATGCATGAGCTGGTGAGGCCTCAAAAAAGTGTGATTTGATATCAAAGTGACCTTGTTTAAGTTCGAAAGGTACCGCAACCACCCACATTCTGATCATTTAAACAAATGTTTAAACATTCTGATGTGTAACGATGGCACTTGACGAAATGTGAAATGCAATGCTTCAGTTGTTGACTGTGCGTTCTATGACTTTGTATTTTTGTGTTTTCATGACGTAAAGCACCTCGCTGCTGAAATGTGCTATGCAAATAAACTTGAACTTGAAAGTCTAAAGAAGTTGAGCTCCTCGAGGTTCTGTGATTAATTTGTTTGCAGCACTTCTTTCCCTCATGGCTCTTACATTATAACCCACCCAGAGGTCTGATCTCACTCATGATCACAAATCACTTGTGTGAACTGAGTGTTTTAAGATCATATTGTTATTTATGTGACTTTTGGACATAGCATAAGAAAACCCTCAAGAATAGAGGGAAATATCGTAGTCAGACAGCTGTTCGCTTAGTGTGAGTAAATGTATGTGTCTGGAAAGCTGGAAAACATTCGGTTGACATACACAGCAGCAGCTCACTTCCTTTAAATAGCACTGGTCCATTTGTCCATATTTGAATAATATTCAAATTCATGATTTGACTAATAAAAAGCTCTGCTTCAAATTGTTGCTCACTTGCACATGGAAGATTGGGAACAAAATATCAGAGCTGAAAGATTTTTGGTTGAGCGTCTCTAAGTCTGTTATGTTTCTGTGTAAAAACGGGTTTTACATGGACCTAAATATGGACATGCTTGGTGCATTTTCTATAACATGGTCCTGTCGCATCCTTAAGACACGTCTGTTGATTGTGATGCTCTCAGGTGTAAGACATACACTTTGCTATTGCTTCAATTTACAATTTCCTGATCATTTTGGGCTGAAAGTTCATTTTTTCATACACAATCTCTGAGTCCTCCAAAAGGGCAACATGCTTATTAGCTAAATTAATCAAAAAGCAGGCTAGACTGCTGTCAGCTGGAGTCACTTAAAGGTCTCAACATCCAAAGATGAGTGAATATTTGTCAGTGTAGACAGAGTCTGCATAGTGTAGAATGAGACTGTGCTGAAACTGAGAAACCTAAATATTTCAGATCATCACATTAATCATGATATCAGACAAAAGGTTTTCAACTAGTGATTTTATCTTCTAATGGCAAAAGTTAATCAAACCACCAAGCATGAGAAAGTAATCATCCGAGTCACAAAATCGTGAATTAAGTGTGATTTTCTCTTTCATTCCCATGCTCTGTTTGAACTTCAGCAAGTGACGTTCTCTATATCTTCATGCCTCTATGCATTGGAGATCTGCCATGTGACTAATTGATTTTCTGTTTGTGTTTGCAAACAACTAATATTTCAGACATGAGGCCAAGGATGATGACAAGCTAACTAAGATGTGAAACTTAAACCAAGCTAATCCCTCGTGATTAAAACTTACCTGAACCTCCTCAAGAATTGGCAAAGATTCTTAAAAAACAAACAAACAAACAAAAAAACTCTGGGATAATATAACATTTCCTATTTATGTAATTATGGGCATTTCCTAGACCGCAACCTTTACAATACCTCAAACTGATGTACAAGCAGCATGCTTAAGAGTCCCTTCATCCAGCCCATGAGTGATTCTGAACGGTTGCGTGAAAAAGGTTGCATGAAATGAGCTCTGACCCTGGATATCTGTTAGCAGTCTATATCTGTCTGAGTCACGGAGCTTAATGAAAGGCCGCGCTAAAGAAGCTAGAGAGTCCCAGCGCTGCCAGGGATCATGTGCTCGTTGTGAAGCAAAAAAAAAAAGAAAGAAAAAAACTAGAAAGGAGAAAAAAAGTGCAAGTAAACAGAACAAGCCTGGAAAATATCTTGTTCCTCCTCCCTCCCTCTGTTTCTTTCTTTCTCTTTCTAGAAACTGCTTGAGCAACACTTCAGCCCTATGCAGCAACAGCGCTCTGAGCCAAATGTACGTCAGGCTGCGGACCTGACGAATGTAAAATGACAGGTGATTTGTCATTATGTTGTTTGTCCACATCAAACTGAGAATTCAGGGGGGAAAAAAGCACAGAAGATCGCATTGCAGCACAAATGAGTTTTTGCTTATTGATAGAAATGCATTATAAATTACTTATTTCCTCACTTGCATTTTTCTGAGTCTTATAGAAACAAATCTGCTATGATATTTGTTGAAAGGACAAACACACTGACTGCTGACCAAATATGTTTTTTTTTTTTTTTACATATTTGTTCAAACTGCCACCATGTCCTGAGTGTGTGATGTGAGAAACAATAAGTGAAATATTGGTCTCCTCCACCTCCGCCCTCAGCTGCTATTGGTGTCTGAAGAAATGCACCGCTCCAGACCAAAAACAACCAATCAGAGCCAGGAGGCGGATCTTGGCGCTACCATTACCACACTAACTCACTGTGGTAATGGTGGAAAAACAACTTAGATTTATAGGGAAACCATTTATCCGTTTAACCGTTTATTAGCATTCATGACAGAGTCAGGATGAAGCTGCACCACTTCACAGAGCAAGACGGGAAGAGGGATGAGCAGCGCCACACAAGATTTGATTGACAGTGCCAAGACCCTCCTCCCGGCTGTGATTGGTTGTTTCTACTTCCACTGGGACAAGGCAGATGACCTTGTTTTTTTTTGTTTTTTTATCAGATTATCTGTCATCACATAGTCACAGCTTTAACAAATATGTAAAAAAAATATATTTTTTTATAAAAGTTACATACTGCAGCTTTTAGGTACAGGTGTTTCCCATCATCTTATAAGTAAGAAACGCTTGGCGGGTGACATCATCCACCGTTGAGTCCAGTGGATAAGCATTGTGCAGTGTGTCAGTCTTCATTACGTTGCTGAATGACATGTGCTCAAAAGAGAGGTTGGGCAGAAAATCGTCTTCCTCTGGAGTCCTCAAAGTGAAACAACGCCACGGGAGGCAATGATCTGGATTCAAGCTGACCACAAACACTTGTACCATTAGAATCTCTTGACCTCGGTGAGCACTTGGAACGAATCGATGCGGTACATGTTCCTAATTTTCATCCGAGTGAGCTCAGTCTCAAAGCAAAAGATACTCGTGCTTTTTCAGGACCCCCCTTGGATTGTGTTGTGCTTCAGGGTGTTTGATTTGCTGATACTTTACAGCATTTAGGGTTGGTATTGTGAAAGCGAGCTTTGGGCCAAACCACCGTCGGATATTTCACAAACACCAGCTCTCGGGTTTATCGTCCAAACCATCCCAAACATCAGCAACATTCTGCGGGAGTGAAAAGAACACAAACCCCAGGCATCAACATGAAATTTAAAATAAATAAGAACTACTAGGGGGGCTTGCTTTACAGTGAGACATTGTCAAATATTTCTATTATTATCAACACAAACCAAAATGTATGTAACATTTTTTCTTTACATTTTACAGTTTGTTTTGTTTTTGTTTACTTTAGTCATCGCTTGTAAATGGCATTTGGGACTTATTTGTTTTCTTTGTCTGATATAAAAATTGGCGGTAACACTTTATTTGAAGGGGGTTGAATAAGACTGTCATGACACTGTCATAAACATGACATAACACCTGTCATGAACATGAATACGCCTTCATGAATATTTATGACTGTTGTCATAAAGTGTCATTCGGTAAATTATGACACTTTTAATACAAAGTTGACATTATTCAAAATGTCTTTGTTATGACAACTTGACATTAACCAATAAATCATTATTGTTTAAACTTTACCTTTAATAACATAAAGTTACCTAATTTTTAAAGTGAAATCAGTAATACTTTTATAACAAATTTATACAAACTTCTCAAACATCTGACCCAACACATGGAATCAGACGTGGACGTCACATTTTCTTTGAACTAGAAATAGAACCCAAACCTCCATTACATACTTGCACATGTTTTATAATATAAACATTTAAAAATTTTCTACAAGAGGTCTCTTCAGTGCTCTTTAAAGGCCAGTACTTTCCGGCATGAACACATTATCAGTTTCTTTTGCATCCTGGCTGATCTTCGCATAAACATTTGAGTCACAGGAAGCTGTCCGATTATCTTGATCTAATGTTGAATACATAAAAACAGTGCGCTGGATCTATGGAAACACGGGCCGAGCTGTCATCTGATAAGGTGAAATTTACTGCAATGGGAATACGTCACTAAATTCTCAGATGCATCTCATGGATCTTATTCATCCCAGCCAAATTAATAACACGACGTTGTTAGTGACCCTTGAAGATGGCTCACAGGAAGCTCTGGGATAAGAAGTCTGGTCATGGATGCACAGTTTATACAGATAGGAGTCAGATTAGTCAGCGTAAATAATGATTTATCCTGGCAAAATACACAAAGGTTAAAGTTAGATTGGTTTTTCTTTCAGTTTTGGAACCAATTTCACCAGTTTTTAGACCAAGAAACATCCAGAGGAGAAAACATTGACTGTGCAACGTGCCACCGAGTAATTTTTATTTGGAACATTTGGAAAAAAGACAAAAAAAAAAAATGTTTCATGCAATGTTTTACAATTGATCATAAGATTATGTGAAGCATGTCTTTTTTAAAATAACTTTCCAGCATACACAAGAAGGCAAGATTTTAGTTTTATGTTCAGGAAAAAAAAAAATGCTTCGTACAATGCTTACAAATGAAAACCGAAGAGGGAACCAAAATGTTGTGCACAGATTGTTAAACCACGAACCAAACTCGACAAACGCACAGACAGCAGTAATTTTATTAGCCTCCTCCGTCGCTCGGTTCCCATCTGCGACAAGTTCGAAGCTGCAGAAGGCACATATCGAACTGCTGTGTGCTCTTTAGGTGTTTATGTTGCACAACATCAGGAGAAAGTAACAAGCCTGGCCACAAACCGTTGTGCCAAGACATTGGTTTACTATTAGCATATGGGAGTTTTCAGGAGTGCACGCTGAGTAAAACTTAAGTCACAAATTAAAAGCATTAAAATAATTACACGGCCCGAGGCATTCAATTTTAAACCGTTTCACTTAAATATATCTGCATGCACAGATCTCTCTTTGTCCTCGCTTATTCCAGGTTTTTATTTTCCTGCAGGTTTCCTGTTGCTTTTTTGTGCTACTTTCCGTGACGAGGATTAGATGAATGGGAAAACAACAAAACAAATTATTTGAATAGACTTCTCCCGCTGGTCCTTACATGTGTCGGTGTGTGGGCTAATTCGCAGGAGGCTCAGATGCATATCATTCCCGCAAAACGTCTTGGCAACAGCAAATTCACTCACGTTACTTCATTGCTGTTGTGGTAAAGCTCATCAAGCGTCAGAAGCGATTCCCATAACTGAGTCGGCACAGTCATGTCTCAACGATGCAGATGGTGGTGAGGAGCACAGACTGCCGGAAACAAATTAGTCTGGCCTGTTGCTTTCTGCAGAATATTTCTGCTTCTTAAATTCCCGAGGAGCAAATCAGAGCTGGCACGGCGCCAACTAATGGGTCACTCAGTGTTTCCACGTTTTTGCTAGATGTTATGTTGTGTTTTAACCTTTCAAAGCATCACCATGCAGACATGGAGGATTCTGATGATTAATAATCCCTGGCATGTGATTATCTTAATATTTAATTGGACTTAGTTATGGGGTTATAAGTTAAACAAATTGAGATCACATTTTAGTCTTTTTGGATTGCAAGGAAGTCAAATCGCCAAGACCTTTATGAGGCATGTCCAACTTTAGATGGTAGCAGTTTTTGTCTGCTGCTTCACTAATTAAAGTGACATCACGTGTTGGGGAGGTATCACTTCAATCCATCCTCCCAATATTTATACCCGTTTAACCCAGTTCAGAATCACGATGTAGACTGAGGTGGACTCCAGTATTATGCAGTCGACTTTTTTTAGCTTTACATCATGTTATGATGTTATTCCCTCATCAGAAAACATCCTATAGTGTTGCTTTGAGGAATCTTTTAATCTCCGGTGGCAACCAGTCAGCTGTGCAAAAAACCCTGGGTGGACCCAGTGCTGCCTTCGAGATGAAGCTTCTTCTCGGAGCTGCAGTTTCCGAGCTTCCGCCTCACAGATCACCCACCTCCCCTGTGACTCTGCCACTCAGCTCCTTCAGACTAGCCAGCAGCAATTAGCAAACACCTGGTAGAGCTGCACATTTGCCGAGCTCTTTTTATGAGCTTCTGCTCAGTGCAAAGCTGGTAAAAACGTTGCTAAAGGGTTGATAGAAGAGCGATGTTGTGATGACTTCCTGAAGGCGGAGTTTCAGAAAGAGCAGGAGTTTTTAAAGAGACAGAGGCCTAATTTCTACACGTTTAATTTTGAAGTCAGATTTCTTTTAAGCCATAAGTGATACATGCAGCATTTTTATCACAAGTGACAATAACACAGTTACTTGATTGCTCTACACAATGATGCTATGTGGCTGGAAAACATAATATTGCCCCTTTAACATCTGTAGCATAAGTACATTTAAGGGAGTGTTGACAACTTGATCAGTGTTGATGCAGACACTGAAATAGCGAAAATCTGCACATACTTTAGACACCTTTAAATTTCTTATAACTGCATTTTTAATAGTTCAAACTCCAAATATACCTTAATATGCATTAACAGTGGAAACCGTCTTAGCAGTAAGCTAATGTCTACCGTCTTCCTTATCTCTGCTCTTGGGAGTACAGCCAATCATCCATCCATCCATTTTCCTTCACCCTTGTCCCTCAGTGGGGTCGGGAGGGGTGCTGGTGCCTATCTCCAGCTCACGTTCCGGGCGAGAGGCGGGGTACACCCTGGACAGGTCGCCAGTCTGTCGCAGGGCAACACAGAGACACACAGGACAAACAACCATGCACACACACACTCACACCTAGGGGCAATTTGGAAAGGCCAATTAACCTGACAGTCATGTTTTTGGACCGTGGGAGGAAACCGGAGAACCCGGAGAAAACCCACGCATGCACAGGGAGAACATGCAAACTCCATGCAGAAAGACCGGGGCCGGGAATCGAACCCAGAACCTTCTTGCTGCAAGGCGACAGCTCTACCAACTGCGCCACTGTGCAGCCACTACAGCCAATCAGTGCCAAGGAAAATAAATGGCACTTCTGGATTGGCTGCTTTGCAAACGGCAGCACTGGAACACGTTTCTTTAATCCTGAAACATTTCAAGTCTCAAAGTGCTAGAGCAGTTTATGAGAACATTGATTTGTTAATGTCAGTGTCAGCTTCATTTACATAGCACCTAATAACAAACACTTTGCAGCGAAGTGTTACCCAGCAGGAACAATACAAGGAGTCCCAGTGGGACAATAAAAATAAAAACTTCTGTGAAGTAAATAATCTAAAAACACTTTAACCTTACTAGCATAAGGGACATAGTAAGCAAAAGTATTGAAATTTGTTGTAAAATCATTGGATCTGTTTTGGCTCTCATTGTTTTTGCCTGTTGCTCTCACTCTCTCCTTTACCTCACACTTCTGCGCTGCGCCGCCTCTCTGAGTGGGTTGTATACACGATGTGATTACAGTCTTCTCAGCCCACAAGCAGTGAAACAGTATAGAAACACTTTGGGTCTGTACATTTGTCGTCATGAGGGCCAGGCGGCTGAGGGGCCTTGTTGTGTGTGATTGCACAAATTCATCACCCGTGGGCAATCGCAGCCAAACAATTCATCATGGTTTAAATTCACACTCTGAAGATCTGCCAGGAGAAAGGGTATACTTCCTAAACTGTTTATGTCGGTCCGCTCTACCCTATCTGTGCGCGGTGATTGTTAGCTGTTGTGTTAATATTGTGGGACTTGCCATGGCATGAAGAATCCTCTGAAGTAGAAGGTGAAGTAAAGAGATCAAAACACATGCGCACTATGTGCTCAAACCACACCATGAAGAAGAAAAAATTACAATTTTCTGCTGGGAGCTAACATAGGTCCTGTATAGCAAATACAGTAAAACACTTACTTAGGTGGATATAAAATTACAAAATAACCAAAAACAGACTCCCCAGGACGACAACCATTAATGTAAATTTGATTAAACTACCAGTTGACAGAGTGTGACTTCAATAAAATAATAAAATGAGACGTTTTTTGTCTCCGTTCCATGAACTGATAAAATACTTGGCTGATGGAAGCAGATACAGTAAAGCAGAGAACCAGGACCTTTTATGTACTAAAGCAAAATCTGAAAATGAAAAACCAATATGAACTTTTCAAAGAATTACCATCTCTAAATAAACCTAGCTTACTAGGTCTACTACTAATAAGATAGGTTTACTAGCATTAGTAAGCTAGTACTAGTTAGCTAGTGCTAGTTAGCTAGAACTACCTTACTATTTACCTGGTAGGACAGTAAACGTAGGACAACTAGGCTTACTAGCTTTAGGATAAATTTACTCATGTAAGAAATTGCTGACACACACTAACATTTTCAGTTATAATATAAAAGTTGTAATTGCAAAAAAAAAATTACAAATGTGTGCTTTTAGAGTGGAATGATGAATAATTGAAAAACGTGTAGGTGTGCTTTCATTATTGCATTGTCCGTGCAACAAAGTTACTTAAGGATTATGTTTTATGTAGAAACAGCAGTAATTTTTCAATAATCCTGTTCTTGGCCTGAAATCACCTTCCTGCCATAACTTGCTAAGGTCGTTTGGGTTTGGCTCTCTGAGAAATGCACCTCGTTTTTCAAAAGACAAACAAGAAACTGGAATCATTTGGTTTTACAGAAGAAAGATTTTGTTTATCCGTTTTTTTTTTTTTTTTTGGCTGACACACAGTATATATCCTCAACGGCAGCATGTCCTTTACAGATCTGACAAAAAAAGATTAGGAAACAAGCTAACAATGCAATCACACAGCAAAAATGCACTTCCATTGTCAAAAGAAAAATCTGCAACTGACTCAGCATGCATGGTTTTGTGCTGTGGGAAAGAACTATTAAAAGAAAACATTTTTTTCATGTTTGAGGAAAACATAGAGAGCTCAGCACAGCAAGGGCTGAGAATTGAACTGGAGCAAAGTATAAAAATAGAGCAAAACTAGACAAGGCCTAATTCATTAGCAGATATATTAATGAATGTGACATCTGATATTTTGATATCCATTTTAGACATTTAAGTAGTGTTGAATGTGACTGACATGATGCAAATCTGCAGCAACACATAACACATGAAAAACCTGTGTTGTTTTCCATATGCAAAATGTGAAACTACTCCGTTGAGCGAACATTAGAGGTGTTTACGCTTCAGCTTTAGGCTATTTGAAACCGAGTCACAAATTGTGAAGGAAAAGCAGTGGCTCTTTAAATTACACATAATATTGCACAATCATCTTGGTCACATTTTCTCGCAGAACAGCAGTGCCCTGATTGTAGCAAAGTAATAGAGCTGTTCACCCAAACGTTGCTAGGAAGCCAAATGTTACCTCACTGTCCCAATACTTTGTCTGTAATCCCTTATATAACCCCTCCCATTATTTGGCCTTTTCTCTCTCTGTCTCACACACACACACACACACGCACACACGCACACACACAGCTGCAGACTAGGCTTCCGTCCAGATCTTCTTAATGGTGAGCGTTGTTGCACTGCACACACACACGTTTGCGGATAAACATAAACAGAGAGCAGCAAAGCGTGGATGCTGCCAAGAAGCTTGTTCATATGTTGCACATGTATTCATTTACATCTGCTTTACAAAGCTTTCTCTGTGAAGTCTATTAATCACTGAGTTTTGTTTGAACTCCAGCCTCGGTTATTTTATATGATGCCGTGACTAATGTTAGCAGTTTATATGTATTTTTCTGTTTTACATAAGATATTTAATAAGAAAACATATTTTAATAGAAAAAAAAATCTATTTTGTTTTATGATTATTTGCCCCTTTTTTTGTTTCTAAATAGCAACACCTTTAACAGTATATAAATCTAATCTAAAATTAGTACTTTAATCAAAGAAAAAAACAAAACAAAGAAAAATATTTACACTGTCATTCATGGAGCCATCAATGTAAATAACCAGCCCATAGATCATTTGTCTTAGTCTGTCTGCCGATGACCTCTGTACCCTGGAAGTGCCACAGTGAGACGGAGAGACAGGACCACACACACTCCCACACACAAATAAACACAAGAAAAACGTGTGAGCGGAGAAGACAAGCAAACCCAGCGTTGGAGATTAGGAATATTTCACGCAAAGTTTACCTATGTGAGATTAACACACAGCACTGAAAGAGCACTGAGCTGGTTACTGCAGGCCGGTCGGGCAATAAATTCACTTCCAGACCAAGGCAGCTTGAACGCAGTGAGTGAACACTGAGCTGTTTTAGTTACGTTTGTGTTGTAAAGTGACAACTACTTGTAAGAATTGTTTTAAGTGGTCAATTTAAAGGGCTCTAGTTGCTGCTTTATTGATGCAGGAGCAACATTTGGAAGGAAAAATATGTTTTATTGCTTCCCTTTATGCTGCTTCTGTAGCATCTGTTGCAGTAATTTAATTGTAAATAATTTATTGTGAAACTTCAGACAGAAATAGTTATCAAAGATACATACAGGCACCATCTGCTGCTTTGTCATAAATTTATCAAATATTGTAATTTTGTTACACTAGAAATATTAGTCCATACTTTCTGCGCATTTGACACTGTAGCATACAGCAGTTGATCAACATAGAGAATGTATAGAGCATTAAACCTTTAGCCTAACATGGTCAAGGAGTCATTATATTTGAAAAAAAAGACAAAGCAGTAATGTCACAGTCATCCTGATACAAATGCATAAAAAGAAATGCATCATACTTCATAGATGTCTAACAAAAATGTTATTCCTGTCTCTGTGCTTAGACACATGTCACATATCTTCTGAGACATGCCAACACAAATGGCAAAACAAGAGACAGCGTGACAGCAGCTTCAGTTTGCTGGAAGTCAGCGGTTTGCACTGCGGTCCATTGTGGCATCTGCTGGAACAACAAAGACTTAAATGTTTGCTAACACCCTCCAGCAGCATTTTACTTGCTCATAATTTTGACACTTTTCATTGAGACTCAGTGTGATATTTTGTGTGAATGTTTCGTTTGATTTTGGTGGCTGCCCTCCGTGGCTTACCCCGACTATTAAGTCAAGCGTTAACGGGTGGATTATGCGCGTTTCTCAGAAATCACACAGCAGGTGAATGCGGTGTGTGTGTGTGTGTGTGTGTGTGTGTGCGCTCTCACTGAGGCGAGTGTGTCTTTGTTGTAGGCAAAGGAAGCACATCTCATGCTTGTGTGGCTGCTCTGCTCTCCATGTTTCCTCATCAAACAGAGACTGATGGATTTAAATGCTAACAGGCTAATTATTGTTTGGCCTTTGCTTTTTCACTAATGATCCCATGGTGCTCTGCGTCCTGATTGGCTCTGACACTGCAAGCCGGGCCCTAATTGGATCAACACAATTAGTCACATTCTTATTAAAGTCAAGGGTTTGTTCCTATGAATTCATTTGCAGTATTATTTATTAAAAATATATGTTAGCAGACATACAGACATTTAAAACTGCATGTGCCTATAGCGTTTATGTGATGCAATAACCAGCACATATAGAAATGTTTCTTGTTCTGCAGCTAAAATTTCATTCCAGTATTGCTGACCAAACCCTATTTTCTAAATTCATCTTTAATGTATATCATTTATAAATAAAGTATAAAGTGTAAAGTATAAAGGATTTAGAACTTGAAAAAAATTACGTGCATTGCAGGAAATTATTTTTTTACCCTTATTTACATGCTCACTTAAGAATTACAACAAAAAGAGGAGTCACAGAAGAAGAAATAAAAATATTATGTCATGTAACAAGGGGTTATCTAAAGAAGTATGTTTCAAATGACAGGAGTCCCTGATGAAACTTATCATAATTCCAATAGTTAAATAGCTGTATGGGATTTTTATCACCCAGAACCTATGTGAATAGATTTCACAGCTTTTTAAAGATAATTGCTTATTTTAATTTGTTGAACTTCCAAAGCTTTATTATGGGCTGTGTACATTATTTTGCTGAGCAAATAAATCCAAGATTCCCTCGTGACCTAAGTATTTTTCACCCTGTACAACCTTTTAGCTCTTAAACTGAAAGAGAGAAAGGACTGGTTGCTGTGACTCCATGTCTACCATGTGGTCCGTTCTGCAGGCTGTGCAACATTTAACAAAATACGTAGCGCTCAATCTCCATCACACATTTAGGGAAAAGCTTTCTGTCCAAGTTTTATCGTGGAGGGTGAATCCCCCCTTTTGGTCAGTAACTGTTCGATATAGTTATTGACTGATGGATGGATAGATGTACTGAAATATGCTACAAGCCGAACAATCAAAGAGTCATATCAAAACAGATTATTCCTAAATATTTCACTTAATTTTACCTATTATATGAGTATTTCTTAAGCTGCTTCCATCAATTTATTTTAGAACCTGGTTGCATGGTGGCATTATTGTTAAAACTGTTTCCTGCAGCTTAGAAGGCTTGCTGGTTCAAATGTCACCTGGGGTTTGGCTTGTGTGCCAGGTAATCCCATATTCTTCCATTCTGCAAGACTACCATTGTTTAGAAGCAGCTGGGACAACCAGTAATTAGATTTTTGAGTAAATTAAATACCAAATGCAGCATCCAGAGGAAATAATCTGACATGCATGTCATTTGGTAACGAATGCACCATATATTATTAATATTAGACAGACACTAACATGACGATAATCTCTCCCAAACATACTGACAGCTTAAAACAACCACAGACCTTTAAAATGTTCTTTCTCCATAAAGTCACACAAGAATAAAAAGAGGGAAAAGATACAATAAAAAGAATCATCAACAAATAAAGGGAGCAGATTATGGAAATTAAAATCAACTGTGAGCAAAACAAAGTCAGCTTGGGTTACTTTCACACTTAGCAAGTCTACACACATTATTACTCATAAAACAAAATAACCATTTGGTTGTTCTGCTCCTAGAGGGCACAAAATACAAAAAAGAACGAGATTAGTCTTACATTCATGGACTCATTAAGTTATTTTCTATCTGGCAGGTGTTCTTCTTATTTGATTGACAGCAATGGGAAGTAAAAGTGACAGTAAATTGTGGCTAAAATCTCTATACAGATATTAGCAATAGATTCATTTCCCCCTGTATAAATTGCACCAGCGTTATAGGGGCGCACAATGTGCACAGTGTCTGTGTGAAGCACGACCTGCATTATGGAGGCTTCCTACCCAGAGCCATTAGACTGCATTACCAAGACTGGGTTTGATGGAGGTTGCATTTTAGGTATGCATGAGCGTGGGTGGTAATATTGAGCATTAACCCTGCAAGTGAGGCGAACAAACCTAATAGTTCCCCAGTAAACTTAATTTCCATCTTAACTAAAAAAATAAATAAATTAATAAAAAAACAACTACATGCAAAACAGTGGATCATTGTGTAGCTATAAAATTATTGAACCACTGGGAAACAAAAATGGGTTTAAAATCATGCTAGGCCACTTCCACTTATCACCTGGCCACAAACCCACTGAGTTTTCTTATTTGTGGTTCATTTGAATGAGTTTGCCCGTTCGAATGTCCTCGCAGGCCGCAATGTGTAATTTTCGCCAAGGCTGGTAATGAAAAGAGCAAATTAATTTTGCAGAAAGACATTTCAAAGGACAGAGTAATAATGGAGGAGATCGAGAGTGTGTCGAGTCGACACTGCACACCACTTTAGTTCATCTGTTGCCCATATGGCTCCAATTAGCATGCAACCCCCTCCGGCTCTGGCTTCCTCTTTATCTACCTCCCTCCTTCCCCGCCTCCTCTGTTCTCCCTTCACTGCTCCCCTCTTCACCCAGCTTCCTAACACCAAACACTGCTGACACAATTACCTCCTGTAACCTTTCTGTTTGGACTCTATGTGTGTGCGTGGATCTGTGTGTGTGTGTGTGTGTGTGTGTGTGTGTGTGTGTGTGTGTGTGTACCTAGCCTCCCACTGCCCCTGTCTATAATATGCCACCTCCAAGGTAGTTCCCCATGTGTTTTCAGACGTATACACTGAACAAAGCACCTATAGTTACTCAGAAAGTCCACTGGAGCACATGGGATTTGGGGTTTTGTAAATTACTGAATGGGTGTAATGAGCACAAACCAGAGTGAATGCTAGATCTATAGTTGCCCCGTTGGTGATTCATTTTAAAGGGATAGTTTATCATTTTCACAGGGATGATCAATTTAAATGTCATAAGCAGTTAATATCTCACCTGAAGTGAATTTGTGTGTCTTCATTTAGCATAAATCTAGATTAGTAATGGAGGCTAAAGCTAACTGCTAGTCCAGTGGAGGCTAGCACTTGTTGCATTTTAAAACAAAAACTCCAGTCTCTCTATGTTATAGGTTCATGATTCTTTTTTTTTTTTTTTACTTTTTATGAGCCTTGAAACTGTTGTCACGCTGGCATTGGGTGCTTGTTTACAGGTGGAAGTGGAGCTGCTACAACAATCCGCCTGCGGGAAACACATACTCAGAACATATGAAACTCTTCTTACAGTAACTACTATAATCAGCATAAAAATCAATAAAATAACTTTATCAATTTTCATCAAACAGTACAAAAATATGCATATGTATGTAACTCACTTCAAAAATCCTTACCAATCATTTCATGGTGAGTAAAGAGTTTTTTGTGACGCAAAACAACTGAAGAACCTCGTGTTACATATTATATTTTATCCCATATGGTTTTGAAAGGTTTGGATGCTTAATGACGTAATTGTCTCGGCTGATATTTCTTTCGCCGTGAGCGGATGAGCATGTGTTTTCGTCTCCCCCACCTGACTTTGTGATGTCCATTAATTGGTTGTTTTCACTGCTGTGCCGTGACCGCTCGCATCGCGGTGACATCACAGGGAATCTACACATACACATTTATGAATCGTTAATTAAATTCAGGTTCTCTTCCTGGTCACTGGTGTTTCCTCTCGCTCTGATTGGCCAAGGTTCGCCTGGGGATGACTGATTATTGAGTCATTTAAAGTTTCCACACCACTGGACCACCCCAATGTTCATCATAGGCTTCAACACCATACATTTGGGATGAGCATCCCACCCTTTCTGTATCACTTTGTCATGCAGTCATTTGTTTAAACAAAGGCTGTCACAGACATAACATCAAAGAGGACTGCACGCGAGAAGATAAGAGCTTATGAAACATTTGTCGTCAAGGGAAAACGTCTCTTTGTGTTGTTAGAACCATAGAGAGTTTAGAGAAGTTATGCAGATGGAGTGTTGCTTAATAAAACCTCAGCACTTCAGATCTTCGGACTGCAGTTCAATCCCTGCTGGTATACACCAGCACATGTGCCAGCACATCAAGGCGACGCAGAGCTGACCAGAACGACAAACAAATGTGATTCAGTTTCAGAGTTACTGCAAACTTCTTGCGGCATCTTTGGTCAAA
Source organism: Poecilia mexicana (assembly GCF_051168715.1). Taxonomy (NCBI): domain Eukaryota; kingdom Metazoa; phylum Chordata; class Actinopteri; order Cyprinodontiformes; family Poeciliidae; genus Poecilia; species Poecilia mexicana. The sequence continues at coordinate 25,056,237 of NW_028263385.1, read as the reverse complement.
ACAACAAGTCACTCCTTGGGTCCGGCGTATTGCATTCATTTCAAACCTTTCCGCTGACATCTGCTGCACCCGATGCTGCATGCTCACCAACACAATATGAGAAATAAAAACTCTGCAGCACTGAACATCTGTAACACATTTTAAAAAATGTAAATTTAGGTCAAAGTACTGTGCAAGAAAAAGAGAGCGCAATTATTACCAACTATGGTCTTTACTATGGTTTAATGCAGTAAATTAGTTATTCTACTTTTATAGTTGTGTTGCTAAGGGGATGCATTTCTGCATTTTGTTTGCAATAGATGTCAAAATGAATAACATCAGAATTCTGTTAAAAAAACAATCTGACATATTTTTTTAACTCTAAAATAGTTGTCACATGTTACTTTAGGGTGGATTCGCTTAACTTTCTGTCAGCTATTTGACCATCTTTTTTTATTTTTTATTCCGTATCAGTCGAGCCCTCAGTCAAAAATGTCAGGCCTCTTCATGGAATCAGTGTTTCTGTCTGAAATGATTAAATGTGGGATTTTTTGGAAATGAATAAGCACGGCTCGTTTGTGAAAACCAGAAAAATGCACAAATAAATTCCGAATTTCTGAGCCAAGGCCCACTAAAAGACGAGGGCTAAAACAAAAGTTCTTCATGGTGTCCAAGGACACGTTTTCATTGAAACTTGTGTAATAAATGTCACAATTCCTCCATAGCACCTCTAAATGTATTTGGCTATCCGAATCTGAATATTTCCACTATGTGTGCCTTCCTGTCTGTATTAAATCATGTCAACTTACTTGATCAGGCAGGATGTGTTTAAGCGCTAGGTCTGAACTTTAAAAGCTTTAAAAACATTTGTTACAAAAGTGTCAGTAAATTAATAAATCAGTAAATTATATTCTTAATGTGGTTTGAAGGCCAGGGGCCTGTTCAGAATGTATTCACAACGAATATTTGAGCTACAAATGATCTAGAGTTTGCCATAGAAATATTGCTAATAAGCCTATTTTCTAATGTTTATTGCTCTCCTCACCACACATCCCACACTGGCTTTTTGTTGTTTAGAAAAAGTAACACTGAACAGACATGATGAAACATGATGGTGGCAGCATCATGCTGTGTGAACATTTCTCTTTAGTCGGCACAGAGAAGCTGGAAGGTAGGAAGGTAGATAGAGTTAAGTACAAGACAATATTTTGTTAGTACAGAAGGTTAGTACACCAGACTAGCAAAAGACATTTTTTATGTAGACATGTGGACTTAAAGTTATGCTTAAAAGTTTTGATTTTAAAATAGTACTTTTTAATCAGACTAACGAGCCTCACTGGAACAAATATTCCAATTTACTGAGGTGTATCATCAATACCTCTTCAAACAGTCTATTTTCAAAGAGTCAGCAGAGGGAAAGCAGAACCTGCAGTATACAAACCTCCAACGGTCATGATAAACTATAAAACCTCTTGCCTGAAGCCACTACTACTGCATACTTGAGTCATTTGGCTGACTAGAGACATTTTTGGCTTTCTCTGAAATGTGTTTTCTTGGTAATCTGAATGCTTGGACACCAGGCACATCCAAAAAATGTATTTCAAATACCAAACAAGGACATAACTCACACTTCACTGCAAAGCTCTGCCTCTGGTTTAGCATTGTAATCTCTGAAAGAGGAGCGGAACATTTACTCTTTGCTAAGGAAGCACTTAGGATCAAAGAAATCACCTTGTGGGATAAAATGCTCCAGGCTCCAGATGGCGAGGGTACATCGGGGTAGTTCACTTCCTCAAAAGCTGGTGTAGATTTCAATGGTTTTTATATTGGGGTTAGAGTGGGAATGGAGGCTAACCGACTGACAGTTAACAAATGGTCTCGCAACTTTTATAGAGCAGGGGAAAGGAAACCAGAATCTCTCTGAAGTACATTTTTTTTCTAACCCACACGCAGACACAGCGTACATTCCCCAGTCCATTACACTAACCTTTATCACCATGTCTGAATCACTGACTCCTACCTCGAGTCTAGCTGTAATGACTCACCTCAAAATCAAGCCTTAAACTGGACAAAAGTTTTAATCTCAAAAAGTCCCTGGTTTGTCGTCCGAGATGACATGAAGTCGGCAAAAGTTAACCTCCGGCTTCTGCTTCCTGTCAAAAAACAAATGCAAGCTCATGTGAGTGACAGTAAAACATAATGGAGCGACCGCAGTTATATAAAGATTTATGATTTCCGCACAGTAGATGATAAAATTTGGTTTTGGCAAACTCTTGTCATTCTCAGGAAGTCAATCAGAGCCTCTTTAACGAAGCTCCAGCCTGCATGTGTTTATTTATGAATAAGCAGCAAGAGGAAGAGTGGAAAGGTCACAAGAGGCCTGCGTTTGACATGTATTCTAGAAAGCTAACTTTTAATGAGTTTAATTCAGTAGTATTTGCTTTTAGTTTTATTTAAAGAAAAGGGGTGACATTAAGAAACAACCCTGAAGTCTTTCATGTGAAGAATTAAGGCAGGTATAAAGGTAGAAGGAGGTCCAACCTGGCACCAGCACAATGTACCAGATAAAGAAAGTGGTGAGTGTAGATGCTAGGATACAAAACACTGGGAGGGTTGCTTAGCCATTACCTTACTTTCACAAAGTAGTTTGTGATGCATAAAACACAACAATATAATCCCAAAAGTGAAGGTAATTTCACTTGGAAGGGAGCCAAACTTTGTTGTCGTGCATGACACGTCAACAAAATAATGCACTACCAACCTTCCTAAAAGCATTTGTGCGTATAGTTTTTATACAAGACTTTGATGACCATTCATGTTGGACGTTACGTGAAGTCAGAGCAAGACATCACTAATTATGGACGGTCTGTGTGTCTTTAGTGTGCTCTGAAACAATTAGCATTGCACTTGTAAACATACAGTGCTGCGTGTGCATCCCTCTAAACTTTCTTGCCACCTTTTTAGCAACCAGCCAGAAGCTGAACTTTCCACAAAACACCAAAAGGAAACAGCATGAGACCAGGTAACACTCCAGATCCCATACTGGACATCAAACAGTGTTCACAGGGTTCAAACAATTTTCCCCCTCAGTGGCCACAGATCTGATCAGTCCCTTTCCTGTCCGCGCTTCAAACGAGCTGTTTAACCTACCTTCCTCGACCATTGGTCACACATTCAATTAAATCATCAAATCTGAGTCAGTGTAGCTGGAATCCATCCCGCTTTCGCACTGAGCCCAATTCAAGTTGACCGGCTCAGGCTGTGGTCGCAGCAGTGCCTCCATTTGCCCGTTTGCTGGGCTTGGTTCTGTCGGCCGTAAATGGACACCATTAGCCCACAGGCTCATTAAGCCACTTTAGGCCCATTAGTTTTCCTTGACACGCAAGATGCTCAGCTGGAAGGCTCATGTTTGGGTTCTGACAAAGAGTCAAAGAGAAGGAGAAGGGGATGAGGGGAACAAGATGTGGAAAGATTTCAAAAACATTTGACCATTTACGTCTTTTCATCTCACAAGGTCTATTATTGTGTGGTGTTTGCTTACTAATTAAAGACCGAGATGTCATTTCTTTGTTGCAGAAGTTACCACAATTGATGCTGTGGGATAGATGAAAAAGAAATGTGACGACAAAGGAAGGACAATGCTGAGAGAGAGAACGGGAGTAATACATCTCATATTTTGAATGTTTTTATATATATATATATATATATATATATATATATATATATATATATATATATATATTTTTTTTTTTTTTTTTTTTTTTTTTTTTTCACCATAGTGGAGGATTTCTGAAAAAAAAACCAATGCTTATCCAGTGAATTGAAAGGGTTGTTTTTAGTATTTTTTGTGATGCTTTATTGCATAATATCATCACTGGTTTCTGCTGAAACTGTGACAAAGAATCAAAGCATCTGTTATTGTAGCATAAGATTACAACACCAAAAAAATACACAGAATTACTGAAAAATGTGGAGGTATGATAATAACAAAGGAGAATTGTGAAAGCAGGAAACGGTTAAATGACTCAATGAGAACTGTGTACGAAAGCAGTCAGAAACTACCAAGATAAATGCTGTGATGATGTACCTCTCTTCGGGAGATTATAGCCTGATTCTTAAGGCCTGCAATAAAACTTCAAAGAACTATTGAGGTCCATATTTACTAAATACTAGCATGGCTCTGTTTATAGCTGTCGAACTTTTACTGCAGGATGTATGTTGAGCTCTGTCCAGATCACCGAGGGACTCTCTCTGAAATCCTATACACAACAAAATCAAAGGGGGAAACATCCCCCATAAACCGCGAGTACATTGCAGCGGAGAACATAAAGTTGTCCTTGTATACTCTGATTACAGACCAACAACCCAAATGCATCATGCATGTGTAAACCCAGTGTATACACACTAAAACCAAAGTAAGTGAAAGCATCAGTGGCACGCTGAAAAGTAAAACTGCTGCATTATAATTTATCTTAATACAGATTCTTGCTAGTCAAAACCAGTTCTTTCTCTTTTTCTTTTTTTTTTCCTGCAGTACATTCACCACAATATGGAACATTTATCTTAAGCGCAATAAATTTTTGGCAACCATCAGCGTAATTTATTTACGATACCGTGAAGACCAGAATTAATTCATTAGTCAGACATTTCCTGTCTGACTACTGCGAATAAAAGCGACTAGAGCAACAAAATATAAAAACACAGAAGATAATCTGAATTATACCTTCAAAGGAATAACACGTAGAGCTCTTTTAGTTCCCACAACATGACTCTGTGTTTTTTCTGACTGATAATAATGTCAAACAGCCAAATTTGCCTTTCTTCTAAGTGACCACTTCACTTAGACCAAGCAGTTAAACCAGGATTTCATGTTGATTTTTAATTTTTGCTGATTTTGTGGTGCTACTTTGTAAATATTCTAAATAAATTTTGCTATATTTGCACTTATATATGATAGTAAATGTGAATTTTTTAGTCGTCATATCGATCACTGATTATAGGAAGGATGAGGCAGTAGAAGTCAGATAAACATCCACATGCAGGTGGGCGTTAGTAATGCTTTTAACTATTCTTGTGGAAAATTTGCAATAAACTCATAATTATGCAGTAGCTCGCAAAAATGCGAGGATTTGTTGATTTCGCATAATCTACCTTTTTTCACAGATTTGCAAAAAACTGCAGGGACTGGCCAGCAGTGCTGGTTTTCTCTGCTCCGCACAGTCAAAGAAAACTGATTAACAAAAATAAACCATGAACTCTGTTTAGAATGTAAAAAATTTAGAAAAGGATATTGCGTAAACAATTATGCCGCATAGGGAGTAACAAATAAAACCGGTCTTGCTCCGTTATCAAACACAATGAGATTATAACTGTCCAATTACCGTTGACTTATTTTTAACTTGCAGTTTACGATGGCGATTTTTACTGTTATTGCCAAGTGACAGTAATGGGCTTGTGAGCTGTGTAAGGTGATGGGTTTAGAAAAGATCCAGACTGTTTCACAACTTCACAATTGTTAAAAAAAAAGAAAGAAAATGAAAAAAATAAAACCCCAAAGAGACCAGAAAGCCCTGAGGACAAACTTCTTCCATGTGCGGTCTTTTCCCAAAAGTTGCAAAGTTATGGTTTATTCAGAAGATGGATTTGCATCATTGACCCCTGTCTTACAACTGCATTCAGACCGCTGGAACAGATTATGTGCCCATGGAAGAGATTAAGTCGAAGTGAATGGTGCAACAAAGCTCACGAGAGCGTGGTTCTTCTGTTTAGACGGTCTAGCTCTCGACCCCCTCTGAGGTCAACACAACCAAGCCGACTTAGATCAGCAAATTCTTGACGTTTTAATTAGCCTCTTCTCAAAAGTAAATCTGAATGAAAATTTGGCTGAAACCATCCATTTCTCATTGCAGCTTCCCCTTGCCTTCCCCGCCCTTCTACTCTTTTTGCTTTTTGTTATCTTCTCTCCAACTCCAGCCTCTTCATCTCTACTCCTTCATCTCCTTCCCATCCCTTTGTTCTCCTCTTTCTCACTCTCTCTTGGATGCATTACTGTAATTTCACTTATTTTGCCTCTCCAATCTCTGCTTTCCATTTTTTCCCCCTCTCTCCCTTAGACACTGGAAGCCATATGGGCTAATTGCAACCATGTGTTTGTTTGATCATTACAGTGGCAGCTCTGTCAGACTCTGAGAACCTTTACTGTAGCGCACGGAGGTGGCACCAATTGACGTGCACATGCGCGCATGCCAACACACATAAACACACACACACACACACACACAGACACACACACATACGTGCAGCCGGTCTGGGGCCACTGCAGACTATAGACGCACAATCTGAAACACGGAGTGGAAGCAGTTTCATATCTCCTCCCGGTTAATATCGCTGCGGTGAATATTTTCATATCATGGTTTTTGCGAAGTGACAGTACCCTGAACCGCAAAGGATAAGTATTTCACGGAAATGGAAATGAGCAAAGGATTTGCTCGTAAAAGAAGGCTCGCTCTTCCACTCTTTTTGTGTGCCTTGGGAAATCATGACGATGCCAAGCTTTGTGTATTGTGTTGTTGCCTTGCTCAGTTCAAAAGAATGCTGGTTTTGTCCTGCAAAACAAAGGAATTACGTACATTTTTAATCAAAGAAAGATGAGAGGCTAATAAGAAGCAACACTGAAATGTTTTTTTGTTTGTATTTTTTACAATCATGACTTGCTGAATTTCAGGAATTTATAAAATTGAATGTGTACATTGGGACCTATAGATTTTTGTACAGTACTTTGTAGAGTGTTGTACAAAGGAGTTTGATGGGGTCGGGGTTGGGGGAGCTCCTTTACTTTCGCAGCAATGGATGAAAATCATAATCTGACAGTGGAATATGCTGGCACATGGTTAAAGAAATAATCAAGATAATATGCAGTTAGTATTTCACCTACAGTAGATATCGGTGTTAGAGTCTTCATTTTTTATAAATTTAAACTAGTTGGGCCCTGAGACAGAGGCCAAAGCTAATCCGAGATGGACCAAAGTCAAAGCCGAAGTCGTAATTTGAACTGGAGGGTTACTTATCGAGAAAGAAAATATTATTTACACATAAAAATGGATGTAGGAAGATGTGAGGTACCAATAATCTTCCCTTCTGAAACACATAATTAGAGGAACATGTAAATAATTATTGTCTCCTGTGTAAATAATCACCCATTGCAAACAAAAACATAAAGATTTACAGTAGTAGATCAATGTAGTCCTGGCCCCTCTTGGATTTATCTATTAGCTTCAGCCTGCGGGACCGACTAATCTGGATTATAATCTAGGTTCTCATTTCAAATAATTTGACCTATCCCTTTAAAGATTTAAAGATTGCTGCTTTAATTACAAAATCTTCAGTTCCAGTGATGTAAAGTGATGCATAAGAGCCTCCAGGTGAACTCTGTCTGAAAACTGATGTCTTAAGAGGACGTTTTTCTACAACACTATATAGAAATGTAACTCTTCGTGCTGTTTGGTTTCATTTTAGACACTATAGAAAACTACTATAAGAGAACAAACAGAAGAATAGTGACATGATAATCTATTTATCTAAAACGTCATCTTGTTCTCTTACTCCTGTGATGCTTGTTTCTACGCCGCTCTGTTTGCACTATCATGGCCCCAACCGACAGCTGTGTCATGGCTGAGGCTGAACCTGAACGTGGGAAGAGAAGTCAGGCTGAGGCTACAGCGATAACAAGACTGATAGCTCCCAGTGCTCTCTCAATGAAATGTTACCAAAACAGTCTGTTGATCCTGTTCCAACTGTCTGCTGTCTGACAGGTCCAGCACTGCTCACCAGGGAAGCAAATGCAGTAGAAGAAGAAGAAGAAGAAGAAGAAGATTTTTTTTTAACAAAATCTTTATTTACAATAATTTAACAATAAACTGTTACATAATCAGGTCAATGAAAACTAAGTAAAAACAAGAAATATTTACATTGGTAGCTTGTTAAAATTTAGTTCTCCCTGATTTGAAATGGTGCACAATACATTATTAAAACCCCACAATGGTACAAAACTATTCAAATCCCCGGTGGCTCTGTGGAAACAAAACTCCAATCTCAACCTGGCTTTGACGTTACACTTCCACAGAGCCACGGCATCGAGTTGAGGTCCAGCCTGCATTTTGTCCTGTCGAGTTAAATAAATTGCCATTTTGGCCTCTGCGATGAAATAATTTAAAATCCGGGATTTAAAACTAGTGGCTCGACTGTAATGCACACCGTAGATAAAAACAGAATTGGTGAAGACTACGCCAAAAAGGCTAAAAGTTCTCATTAAAAAATTTTAAAAACTAATCAATCGTACACAATCTATAAAAACATGAGAAGCACTCTCGGACAAACTGCGAAAAGGACACTCATTGGTAAAAACAACACAGACTGTGGCACCCAATGTAGACCATTCCAGAAAACATTTACCATCTCTGACTGTATTTTTACAAGTAAGCCAGACGGTGGGTCTAAAACATTGAGTTTGTGGCACAGCTGTGATGCTACAAGGTTGTTTAAAGCCAGCACTCTGCCCCTGTAGGACATCTGGGAGTGGAGCCACTTCCACTTTGACAGCTTATTTCTAATTTTTTGCTCAACGTTTTCCCAGTTTTTATTTACAATATCTTTACAGCCTAAAAACACACCAAGATATTTAAAACCATCTCTTTTCCAAATAAGACCTTGATGGAGAACCGGGAGCCTATCAGACCACTCACCCACAGCCAGGGCTTCACTCTTTCCCCAGTTCACCCTCGCAGCAGACAATACAGAGAACTTCTCTGTGATCTTGATTACAATATTGACATCTTGTTGGTCTTTTATAAAAACAACAGCGTTATCAGCGTAGGCAGATAAAACCATATTGCTACTAAAACCAGGTAAAACCAGACACTCGAGCGTATTTTCTGGAGGAGGGGTTCCAGAGAGAGCAAGTAGAGCATCCCAGAGAACGACAGCCCTGTCGAACGCCTCAACACACCCTAAAAGGAGCACATAGGCTACCGTTGATCTTCAGCACACTCTTAATGTCACTGTACAGAACCTGGATCTTGGCAATGAGACCCTCGCTGAACCCAAGCCCCCTCATGGTTTTCCAGAGGAAGCTGTGTTCAAATGCCTTTTCTTGATCTAATGATATCAAGCCAGTTTTTAAATCCAATGAATCGGAGCCTTCCTCGCCCTGTTAAGATTCAATGATGCTATTTTAAAAGAATCCATATTGGGTAAGAAACTAAAAACAAAATACCAAAAGACTATAAAAAATATTAAATTGTCACTGTGCATCATTTTACTCAGAGTTGTTTTCTAACTTTGGACATTATTTTTTTTAATCTAAAAACTTCTGGATCTGTAAAACCTGATACACCTTTGTTTCTAATATAATATCTTGCTGAGAAGTAAAATAATCTCAAATTAGGAAAATAACTTTCGACTTTAACTCCTCTGAATCCTTTAGTTTGTTCTAAGAAACTTTTAAAAGATTCTGCAGGGTATCTAGGTTCTTTAGTGCCCGATTGTGTCACAGATACCTCGCTGGTGTCAGAGAACCAGCTCTCACTGAAGGTAAAGTCAGCACCTGTAAAAACAAGCCGTTTACTGAAACGCCCACCTCCACCAGCTGTTGAGCCTGCTCCACTTTCTCCACGAACAAGACGACAGCTCCACTCATGCGAGCTGCCGACTTGATGGACCCATGTCCAGTCACCTCCCCGACCGCTAAACAAACTTCTTCCACGCTACACGGAGAACCGGCACCCACCTTGACGCCGTTCTTCCGTGTCAGCATGGAGAAAGTCCCACCACCAGACACCATGGCGTCGTCAGACGCCGGCCAGCCAGGCACGCCTGACGACCATACCCGAACCCGAACAAATACCCCTTAAAACGTGACAAAATTAAACCAAAATAACAATTAAACAACTAACAGAAACACCCAGTGAAAAAACAGTAAGAAAAACACAAAGATAGTAATTTAACACTCGCTCTCTCTTTCGCTCTTCTTCCGCTCTCCACTCACACGAAGAAGAAGACACAATCATACACATTTCATAATGCACAATTGCTTTCATCAGAGCTACAAGAGCTGGTTCAGCAGAGCACATCCGGGAGGAAGAGTCTGAATTGGTAAAAAAATGTACCAATAGGAATATTAATCTATATCAGTGGTTCCCAAATTTTTTCTTCTGCGCCCCCCCAGTGGTTTCCAAACATTTTCTGCGCCCCCCCACCGCCCTATGGATTACAAATGGCTGTCTGGTTGAAACGACGCGTGTGACGGTGGGGGTGGGGGAGGCATCGACTTTATGGGGGCAAAATGAATGTACGTAGCTGAAAATAGACACCCAACATCGGTAGCCTTCAAGGTACTTGTTAAGCTTAAGGTTCTGTATTGATATTAGCTAGTCATCTTTTAGCTAACATTACCTGCATCCAACAGCTTTACTCAACTCAGTCGGATAGTTTGGAGGGAAAAACTGTGAAAAGTTCTTTGCGTTTGGCTGGTTTGCTGCCGTGATTCTAACACAAACCTACGTAGCTCCGCACAGCAGCAGCAGGTCTCCTTCACAGGTGGAAACCCAGCGCGAGCGTCGTAGCGCTCATGTTGCGTTTAAAGGCGGCTCGGAAGAACAGGTTACAACATGTTAACAACGGATTAAACAGTTTTAACTGCTGATAAAAGTGACAGAGGACACAAATATGGGAAGTGTGGAAGCCTCTACTGTATCAAATTGACATAGGAATAGCAGAGAGTTGGCCATTCTAAGGTAAAAACCCAGCGCATACAGTGTTCATGTTTTGTTTTATTTTTTTTCATCCAGACGGCTTCCCGCGCCCGCCCCACAGTTTGGGAACCTCTGATCTATATTACCAACCACACTGCACTGCAAAAACAACCACATCCACTGACTTTTTAACATGTTTCTGCACATAAAACAGATAATTGCGATGCTGTAATAATAATGGAACATGGATTTCATGCTTTTCTTCACAAAATAGTTCAAGCACACACGTTCTGAGTGGAAAGTGTCTGGGAAAAGCAATTTTTCAATCAAAATTGAAATTCTTAATTTGATTTTGATCTGAACTTTGGGCAATTCAAACAAATGAACATGCTTTAATCTACATGAACATATAGTAGCTCTGTCTGTATGCTTAACATCACAGCATGGTGTGACTGCCATGTTTTACTACAGGATGGTGTGTTTAGGGGGCCTTGTGTAATGTCAGCTTTCTGGCACACATAGCATTTTGCAGGTATGCAAATAAGTTCAATTTTGGTTTCATCTGACCTGAGTAGCTCTTGCACATTTTTGCTGTCTCTTATTTAGCTTGTGGGAAATTACAAACGAGACAGCTTTTTGTTTAACAGTAACCTTTTTTTTTTTTTTTTTTGCAAGGCCAGGCTTGACACACGACTTCTTCAGAGTTAAAAAAGCTGCTCTTCTGATTTATTCTCTGCCTGCCCAATATGAACTCTTCTTTGAATAACAGCAAAGTTTTTTCAGGGCTGCAGTTGTCAGTCAATAGAAATGGGTTTAATTAAAATCTTTTAAAAAACAAAACAAAGCTAGTATACTATCAAACAGAGATCTGACCACTTTGATGAGTCTTTTTTTCAGAGCAATAAACTGATTCACAATGGTTATTGTTTTTGAAATGGTGTGTTTTCAGATTTCAAAGGAAGTAAAAAGGAACAAAAGAGCAATGCATTTATACTAAATGGGGTAAGAAATTAGCAAAGGACCTAAGTAACTCCAAGCCATTCATCAGAACCAATGCGGGTGATTTTATGAACTCTCTTGAGTTGTTGTTTCCAAGCAACCAAAATTAAAATCCTCAGATACTCATTATTCCGGTTTTCAAGTACAGCATGGCTATCACATCTATCACAGGATAACACTATAGCGAGTGAATCCAAAACTATTCATACACTCTGCAGAGTTAGATTTAAATGATGTCCATTCAGTCAAAAGAGTTTGTTTCTCATAGGTTATGTAGGCATATATATATATATATATATATATATATATATATATATATATATATATATATATATATATATATATATATATTAAAAAAATCACTGGCATTACAGCAATAAATACTGTTTATAACTGTTGACAACATTTCCACATGTTTCTAATACTATTATAAAAATGTATCACTGGTAATGACATAAACGTTTTAAGGTTGATAAATATATAGGCCCCTGTATAGATTATCAGTCATAAAGTTACTGGGACTCCCAGACTTTAAAACTCGACGATTAAAATAAAATGTTACTGTTTATCTACATCTGCCAATGGTATGAATAAATCTGGCCTTAGCTGTTGCTGCTTTGTGTAAAGATAGTTTTTATACTGAGAACTGAAAACTGTGTGTTTGAATAAACACAAGAGGAAGTCACGTGACTCATTATTTATAGTTTTAGAACAAAAACGTAATGAAATTCAGCTGGTGGCATGTTTCCTGCGTAAATTAAACAAAAAGGCGCACAAATGCTTACATTCACCCATAGAGTCCAGTCGAATGTTCCCAGGAAATCCAAAGCCTTTAAAAATGTCAGCAGCCAAGTGACATCTGAAATAGCAAACAAACTTTAATAGGTCACTTAACAGGAGAAAAGTGGAGAGGAAAATATCCCGCCTGCAGGCTTCTATCTGACCACATGCTGACACTGTCACTTCAGCTCGGAGCAAACTACGGCAGCAAGACATTTTGTAATTAAAACAACATTTGATGGTGTCCCTGTCATGGTTTTATTGTCTACGTGACATGGAATCAGTTGTATTTAGAAGTCAGGTTGTGGTCAAAGTAGCAAACAAGATATCTGCATTGGTTAATTTAAAAGTCTAAGTTACCTTAGACTTGTCATTCATACTTATGTTTGTTGGTCCAAATCCATGGAGAAAACATAGGTGGAGTTCAGCAGTCAGTGTGTGTCAGTGCAGCCACTTGGCACCATCTAGTGACCTTTTATTTAACTCACAGATCAGAGCAAACGTTTAATCTCACCACGTGTAAATGCAAGAAGTAAATAAATTTAAAAAAAACCTGTCCTCTTAACATTTAGTTTCCATTGGAAATCTGACAGAGAACGTTTTCTGAAACTAATAATTGAAACTAGGCGTTATTTATGTTCAATTCACAAAAAGGATGTGGCACAATTACTTTTTGAGTCAGAGGTACTCCACCTCGAAATAAGATTTTTCTGTCATCGATGCATGCAACCATAATTAACCTCATTTGGATTGTTGACACAAAATAAATAAAAGCCATCCTACATCTTTTGTTACATTTGCAAATATTTATCTCAGGCTTTCCTGATCTTCATTTAGAAGCATCAGTATTAAGGAATTTTTAAACTGAATATGGTTGTTGCTTTTCAGAACAATGGTTATTTAAAAATAATATGTTTGTCTTCCTTGAGCATAAACATGCTTCTGTCTGATGTGGGTCAGTTCAACCATTCACTTGTTTCGTCATACTCATTAGCTATCCAGGGAAAAATGTATGCAAGTATTTTACCCTAGGGTTATTTTTCTCAAGAAATTATGATGAAGTTTGGAGACAAAAATCACAAAAATGCTGAACTTACTGAACTAAGCGACACTGTATTATCAATGGGACTCAACTCATCCGGTACAGAAACACTTCACCTTACTGCCCTCGGGGCAAAGATGGAGGACTTCATTTTGATGAAACCTAAACAATAGCACACGCTAAGGATATAATTTTATGTTGAATCTTGTTCGTTATGTTTTGTCTCATGCTGCATGTTATTGTCTACCTAGCCATTGGTTGTTATTGTCTATGCGGTGATGGGAGTGCGGGGGCTAGTTTGTGGAAAATAATTTCCCCTTTGGCGACAATAAAGTCTAGTCTACATAGACAAAATTAGACCAGGGGAAAAAATGCCTTTTCCACGTGCCATTCAACTTGAAAACAAACAAATCTGTTAGAATTAAATAAAACAACAAGGGCACAATAAACTGGGTACATATACCAACTTCTTGCTATGATTCACTTCATGCAAGTGTGAACAAGCTGCAACAGTAATATTAAATCTGATTCACCTGACAGAAAAATGTGGCTTTCCAATTTACGTTTTCCAGAATTTTCCTTAGCATTCTATACACTTTTGAGAGCCACTGTGATACAAATATACTCAATAAATAGACACAACACAGAGTGGTGAAGGGGAAGATAACCCTCACCCAACTGGGCTAGCTTGGGGTCATTTTACTCCATTTGCTATCTATCCCTCTGTTTCATAACTGCACATTACTATTTTATTAGCCCTAAGTTTTTACCTATAATGGTTTTGAGTGAACTTCCACCCTTGATAAAGAATATCTTATTTGACATTTCAACATTTTTAACTTGAAAACGTTTTTTAGATTTCTTAAAAACTATACTTTCAGACACACGCTATTACTGCAAACCTGTCTGGAGAAAAGGTAACACTCTGGCCATTACTCTGCAACGAAAATAACAGGTTTCAAACTTTACTGTAATATTACACCTCGCTGTTTTGGTTCTGTGTTTGTCTTACACAGGTTTTGCTTGAATGTATCATCAAATAGACTATGCCTGAGCCCAGGTCAGCAGTTTTCGCGTGAATCCAGAGGAGGTCAGTGTTGCGTGTCTGCTTGTGACCTCAAGTCACTTCCCGTGACCTCACACTAACCTCTACAGATTCAGCAGGGAGGGTGTTTTTTAACTTTGAATGAAGGAGAGTAAGAGCTGAATGCGGGTTTCCCCTGCTGCATGCTGGAAGAGACCGCCTCCAGCTGAGAAAGCACTGCAGCAGCTCTGCTTCTGAGGGATGGGGCTGGTGGGCGTGGCCGTGGATGGAGGGTTGGACTTTGGGTGGTAGCAAACGCCCCATCGCTGGATGTAATATTCAATGAGCTCCGAGCAGAGGACATCATCAAGGGGCAACTTGACAGCAACAACACGCAGTTCATTCATTTTCAGCGCCGCGGACATGCCTGGTGGACACTTCAGGTTCCCTCCTGATATCGGGATGCAGAGTTGCCCCACTTTTCTCCTCCGGCGGCCAAACTTTTCACGGCCGTATCGCTATGGAGCCGCTGTGGACGGACACCGGCGCTCCGGTACGACATGCAAATACGTACTCTGACGTCGGCGATCATGTGGCTTTTGGCGTAGATCCTCCTTGTGATCGCCAATTTTTTCCCTTCCCTGTCGCCTGTTGTCTCGTCGGCTATTGGGCCGCCGCGAGACTCTTTCAAACCCATTCGGCGTGCTTGCTGCTCCAGCGGTCGCGTTGGGATTGTACCGCGCTACCTGAACGTCGCGTCAAGAAGGGGGTGGGCAGGTAAGAAACGGCTAAACTCTTCCTCTGGTTTTCTGTCGGCTCGCCGCGGCTCTGTTTATCAAAAAGTCCCCCCAAGTTGAAGCTGCGTGTTGTTGTTTGTTTGTGTCCCTCTCGGTGCTTCGTGACGTCCACGCGCCGCCGTGTAAACATTTTAAGTTGTCTCGCCGCATGAACTTTGCGTGGCTCTGCCGTTTACACCTGCGTACGGGGGGACACAACGTGTCCCCTCCTGAAGTTAGGTGGACATTTTCAAGCCCCGTGTGAGAGTTTCAGTCTGATATGCGGCGACTGTGGCGTCGGCAGGCAGAGAGGAGAAACATCGTGTCTACTTTTCCTCCTCCCCCGTGTCGACATAACCAGCAAAACATGGCCGTCTCTGCCGACATGTTGTTACGTCGGTGGCGAGAGGGGGAACATTTGAGAGGGGGGGGAGAGAATGTGTTTCTCTGCGCCCCACTCTCACGTCTCGCCTGGGCCCGGCGGAAAGGACCCGGCAAAGTCCGCAAAGCAGCGGGTGCAGCAGCTCTCTGCTGGAGGTGCTGAGGTTTCACCGCAACTTTTAGACTCCGAGGTTGTTTCTCGACTTTGATTTGGGAGGCTCTGTGATGTAGGCGGAACGTTACCCCTGGTGATGCCTCCTCCCCACCGACACTCACGGCGCCGCTGGTGTGGGTCCTCTCACTGCAGTGAGCTGGGAACAGCCCGAAAACTCCCTAATTCTGTATTTTCCTGTCATTGTATCAACTTTGGTTGTGAACTCGGTGTCCCACATTATAAGCTGGCGGTGTCACACAAGCCTCCTCGAGAGGGAAGATGTCCCCAATGTGTCCAATGACACATTTTGGAGTCATGGTGGCACCGCTGCATCCATCAGGATTATTTAGGTAAGGTCACAGAGGTGACATAAACAGCCACCACACCTGCCACTCATCACCTCTTGCAAGTGTTTTCCATAACAACTGGAACAGCTTTAGGTCACAGGTTTGTCATTGTTCATCCTCCAATAAGGAGGATGTGACAGCTTTTTATATAAAGCCACTGAGCAGACTTTACTGTAGAATCCATCAAACTTCCTGTGGTGTGTAGTGTTAATACACACACTACGTGGTCAGTGTACTTTTTAAACACATTTTGTGACATCCTGTTATTGAAATCTATATTTCGTTTAGCACTTTGAATTTGTCTATTTATGTAAAGAATATATAAAGCCTTTTCAAAATGAAAACAAAACAGTAATCGAGGCGTTCAAGGACGTCAGCTATGGCCTTTAAAGCTACTTCAATCAGCCTGTGGGAGTAAAATTAAAGGAGCGTTTTTAAACGTGATGGTTAAGATGATTCATTGCACTTGGACAGAGGGGGGAAAAATAGTAGTTCTGATTCTCTAAGCTCTCATCCAGTGCGTCATGCAAAATCTGTTGTTCATCCAATGTCTTTTTTCCTCCCATCTCTTGGATGACCTGATGTTCTTCTGTATTTTGCATGTTTTTTTTTTTTTTACATGCTCTGATCAACAGCCCTCCCCCTCCCTCTAGAAGATGTAAAGTGATTTTGATCACAGCGCAGTTAACCCTCCCGTCAGGCCCGTTACCAGCTGCTCCCTTGAGGATAAACTTGGCTGTGCTCGCTTAGGTTTGAACTCCCGGTTTTTTTTTGTGTTTTTTCTTTTTTTTATTATTTTTTTTTTCCTCAATTGTGAGGAGAAATTTGGGTCGTGTTTGTTCTTCACATGGTTCCTGCTTGATCTTCCACATCAGATGATGTTATGTAATCTGGAACGACAGCTTAAGTTTTTTTTAAGGGGTGGCAAAATGATAAAAGCATGTACCTGCTTCGGTTGATTAAAAATCAGATGGCTCCATTTGAAATTGCACAAAAAAAAATTCCAAAGTTTTTTTTTTTTTTTTTTTGCAGAATTTAGAGAACCATCTGTTCAGTGTCAAGTTCTGTACATGAGAAAGCAATGCTGAGTATTTTGTATGTATGGTTTATTTATTTTCATTTTTATTTTTATTTTTCTGTATTTGGACCTTTTCAGTCAGTATTCATTACATGCAGGGAGTATGAATGCCTTATGCATCCTAAAATCGCCGACTTTATTTACATAAAGGTTGCTTCCTTTTGAAGCGGCGTAAAAATAAATCTTCCTCTTGTTTTATTGTAATGTTTTGGGGGGGGGGGTTCCCAGTCGTACCCAACCATGTGGTCTTTCTCAACACGTTGTGCTCTTTCAGAATGTCACAGTCAAAACATCCAGCTGTGAAGCTATCTACTCTATTTGTTCCTCGAGGCGTTTATCCGTTTACCATAGTCAGATGGTGGAAAATGAACAAGACTCGCTCTGTCACATTTGTTTAGATCAAACGGCTTCAAAAACTCGTGTCAGACTTGAGCAGCGGAAGGAAGGGGAAAAACACAGAGATTGTTCTGTTTAGGCATATTTATTCAGGCAGTCCAAAGGCAAGCTGTTAAATCAAAGTTGTAATTGTGCTTGACAGCAGTAGATTAGAGGGATCGTGTTTCGTAAAACTCCCGCAGTCATCAGAACTACTTTGTTTTTATTGTTTAAGACTTTTTTGCGTCTCCTGCTAGAAGATTAGGTCCAGTCCAGTCCAGCGTGATTTGCAGAGGAGATGACTGATGGTTGCCGTGCAGCCTGATGTCTCGCGTGTTGATCATTTGAGGAAGTTTTCCTGCTGAAACTTATGTGGAGATCGATAAGACATCAGGCCTTGTTTATGAGGGAGATTTAAAATAAGTTTATGAAGTAGAGGACAAGCGAAAGAGTTAACAGGATTTGAATGTGTGCCTTCAGATTGAGCCCAGTTTTTTAAAATGTATGGCTTCCCAAAACTCTTTTCTTATTTTACAAACTGAGTCATATAGATTCCTTTCATTGCTCTGCTTTTATTTTATGACTGTGAAATGTACTATAAATGCAGAACATGCAATCTGTTTAATTTTTTTCTGGAGTTGTGATGCATACAGCCTTCAAGGTCCAGAACCCTTGAAGGACTTTGATCACCTATATTGCAAGTGTAAATTACGTAACTGTATAATGCAACACATTGACCATGTTTGATAAAAGATCAGATCGGTTTTATTGCTGATTTCCTACAGTACCACTAGTTGTAGCGGTGCTTTGTCCTGAGTTATTGCTTTAAAACTTTAGTTGACATATGAAGGTGCATTTTCTTCTAGTCTTCAATCCACTGGGAAGTCACAAAATTTTTATATCAGGAGCAGAGGTGGTGTCACAACAATCTTAAACCCACTTTAGCATCTTGTACTTGTAGGCACCAAATGTAGTTAGTTTGAATAAGGAGGCACATTCATACAGCATACATGTGACTAGCTTGTAAGCTTCCACTAGTCTGGGTTTTTATTTACTTCATCAAAATTACATTTCCTATTTACGTACAGATTTAGAGACGTTCAAGCACAAAATGTTCCTTCGTCACTTTTTATTATTTCTCAGGAAACTCACTGAGGAAAAAAACGTCCTGATTTTTCTTTTCTTTTCTTTTTTTTTATGCTGATGTTCTGAAATTTGTTAGCTTTATCAGGAGGTTCAGTAAAGGAAATTAGTTGAACTTTTAAGCTGCCACTGGCAGCCCTGCAGTGAGCTGTTTATTTTACGGACAGACACTGTAGCAGATTTGTTCGTTTTCATAGCATTGTTGTCTTAAAGAGTGAACAGTTCCCATCTGGCGGTCGAGCTGTTTCTTTCACTACTAGACATATTTTTAAACAGAGAAGTTGAGAATGAGAGGGGAAATCCCTCTTGAGAACCAACACAGCAATGTGTGCGTTTGTGTGAATGCCAAAGGGGAGCAAAGAATATTGTGGCATCCATACAATCAGTGTGACTCAAGTAATTTAAATGAAAAACTATTTTCTTTTGACTTCAGAAATTGAGTCAAAATAATTTGATTTTATATTGGATTTTTTTATTTATCCTGGTATAGATTAAAACCTGAAACAGAACCATGTTTATGTACAGTAAACAGTTCCTGTCTGTTTTCCCAGTTTTGAATATTGTGTGAAATAAGCAGTTAAAAATGTTTCCCTCCTGTCAGATTTCTTGTTTTCTTTTGGTCATACTTGGATGTTTCAAATTATTAAATACATAACATCAAAGATAATGAGTAAATGTGAGAAGCACTTTTTAAAGCCGTGATTCAGTAAAAGGCCATCACTCGTCTTTGCTGAATTGTTTTATAATATCCACACTAAAAGACTTTCAAGCATAACCTGCCTGTTTAAAGTCATTCCACAAGATCTGTATCAGATTTAGGGCTTGTCTTTGACTAGGCCACTCCAAAATCAACATTTTGTATTTTTGAATCATTCAAAGGTGGAATGCATGTTTCGTACTAGTTTTCTGCTGCAAAACCCACCCTGACCAAGCTGACTAAACATTTTCCTTTAGGATTTTTTCAGACAGAGAACAGAATTGATGACTCCATCATTTAGCATGTCATCCAGGTCCTAAAGCAGCAAAGGAGGCCCAGAGCATTACACTACCACCATGTTGGACAGTAAATCCCACGTCTGTCTTGTCAGCCCACAAAATAGTATCCTTAGTCTTGGGGAGCTTGTTGTTGAGTCCTGCATTAACTGTGAATGCACACAGTCAGGGTATCCATGCATCCTTACAAAGTCCTAAATTCATGAATCCTTAAAATGCCTGAAATTCATTCAGACATTTAAGTTGGCCTTAAATACGCTGATCACAGGTTTTAAATTTGGCCATTCAGGATTATTTGCTATATATTCTGTGTGTGTAGTTTATTTTTCTCGTGAGATTTGTTCATCAGGCAAACATTTCAGTCGCATGCAGACTCAAACTCTTCATTACATTCTGTGATTTGAGGCAGTTGAGGCTCCCACTAACTAGCTGCTAATAAACCCTCGCTAGCCACATAGCTTTTTTGCATCTATCATCGGTAAGTGTGAATTATCGCCAGTTGGCCGGATGATATTTGTCTTTGCCACTGTCTCACTTCTGTTACCAACCGAAATGACGCTACGGCCATTCTGTGCAAAAAAGGTTGGCACTACGTTATAAAATATGCAATTTCCGTATTTCTGTCATGATACAGATCTACAGATTATGACGTTTTTAGGACCATTATGAATTAAATTTGAGCTGGTGAAACCTGCAGAAACCCTGGCAGTGTGTTAGACGTCTTTCTTGGTTATTTTGTGACCGTTGTCATTTTTTGGCAACTCAAAGCCTTAGAATTGGTTTTGTAGCTCTTTCAGAACAGATAAATGTCAGTGACTTTGTTTCTCATCTGTTCTTGCACATCCTTACGTTGGAGCGTGGTGTGTTCATTTTTGAACTCTGTTTGACATAAACGGTATAAATACATAGTTTGAAAGGCCAGCTTCTATTTTTGTAGATGGGGGTAAAAAGTTGAGCGTCTCCAACTTCAAACCGTTTATCCAGAACTCTGATCCTACACAGCTATGGAGCGCGTCCAGAGATTGTTATAGCAGAGCTTTTTTTTTTTCTTCTTCTTCTCTCCTTCTGTTTTAGATGTCACTGATGGAAATATTGTGTGCTTGTATAATCTGCTGTCTAACTAATGGGGGGCGGTGGGGTGTTGAACATGTTTTCTTGTTTTGCATACTGATTAGAACCATCCATTGTTTCATAACCACACATTAGATTCCACATCTCATCCCGAGCCGTATAATGGCTGCCCCTTCTCTCTGTGGAAAGCCGGAGTGAGTCATCATGGGTTCGGAGGATGGAGGCTGCTGTCATCATGGCCTGCCGTGCTCACCCGGGCCTCGTGATGACATCACTGGCGTCTAACACGGGTCTTTGTTCCTGCGTTTTATTTGGTTCAGGTCTTCCTCTCTGCCAGCTTCTCAGACGTGTTGTTAGGTGACTAAGGCAACCGCAGAGATGAGCTCATCACCTGTAGGTGGAGTCGATGGGGGGGGGTGGGGGGGGTCAAATGGTGGAGGCTGCGACCGGGAGTAGGTGTGATGTTTGAGAGTGAGAGAAACGAGGATGAGACAATTACACCACTGTTCGTAAGAGTGGTGGTAAACGGGGAGACATTAAAAGTAGATTAATGTCATTTCACCTTTAAACACAGTTCTTCATGTTGGTGTCAATTTTCAGTGTAAATGGCTTAGATATGCTGGCTCCAGACTTCCTGGAAGTGCTCCGTCACATCAACATTTCCAGGTAAAAGGCACAAAAGGTCACATCAGTTTATGTCTGTGAACGCAGTCCGGATCTCGCTAGGCTCGCCGTCTCTGCTGCAGAAGCAGATCTACGTTTCTGCTTCTCGACGCATTCTAAAACCTTAAACCGAGCTAAAGGTGACTCCGAGTTAGCCACGGAGGGACAAAGAAACGCACCGGAGTCAGAATGTCTGAGCAGCATGAAGGAGATACGGGAGTCGACTGAGGCTGTTGTTGAGAGAGAACGGTCGCCCACTTGGGTTCAGTATTTGGAGCTGGGCTCTTCATCAGCACCGGAACATCTTAATTCATTAAATATCCTTCCAGCTTCGCTGTGGGATTGGGTTGTATTTGAGCATAAGAGTGCAGAGGAGTTTGCACAGCAATAAGCGTGTGTAGTCATGTATTAAACTTCCCTGCTGTACATGACCCAGCAGCTTTTTTTTTTTTTTTCCACCATATTCACTGCAGTGTTGTGGACGTTCTGCTGTGCTGTCTGCACAGAACCAGCAGATCATTCATTAACATCACAGCAATCCATGTTTCTTTACCGTACTGAAGCATATGCTATGTACTGTCCACATTCTGACACGTTTCAACCACAAACTGCAATGCATGATCTTTGGAATGTAACTGGGGCAAACATTTATCGCATTATTTGCTATTTATATGGAAAACGTTTTGTCATAAGAATCTTGATTTATTGTTGTCAGAATGAATCAAATTCAATGTTAAATTAACTGCTTATTGTCTGAACTGTTTTTACTATTTTCTCCATTGAGAATATCAACAAATATCAATACATTTGAAGATATGATCAAATTACTGTGTGGAGTCTTTACGTGGCTGGTGTCCTAAAGAAGCATATCACAAATGGATATGTTTTTGTTCTTTTTGGGGGAGCGGAGCTATAATTACTATGTCATGCATTCACAGCCATTCAGTTACTTAAAAAAAGAAGTAACAAAAAGCTCTTCATGTCAATTTTTATTTTTTATCCAATCGTATTACAAAGCAATATGTCAAGCCTTCAAGTCCAAATCTTATTAATTGATGAACAAAATAGCCTTTCACATACTTTTACTCTAACCCCATATAATAAAAAAACATAGCATCAAATTGTCTTTAGAAGTTACCTAATTACTAAATAAGTGGAAAGTGGTCAATGTGAAAAAAGAAAAAAAACTTACAACTAATCAGTATTTCTTCAGCTTTATATATACATACATACATGCATACACACACACACACACACACACATATATATATATATATGTATAGTTTATTACATAAAGTTTCAGTAAAGCACGTTGAAGTTTGTGGTTGTAGCATGAGAAAATGTGAAAACGTTTCTGGGTTGTGAATAATTTTTGCGGCGATGTATTCATGCATAAACATGTGTGGCATAGACTCCTGCGTCCTCTGAATTTCATGTTTGCGGGGGCAAACAAGAAAATGGAGGGTCCAAGCCATAGAGCTTTTCACTCTGCCACTGGAAGAGCTTAGGTGCCCCTTTTGTCCATTTGAGGCCAATAAGAAGCTGCTAGGAACCTTCGCTCACACGCCCCACCTACTGCAGCCAAGGCACAGACTGACAGGTGGGAAATTCGGCCCCCTAGGGACACCGACTGTTTGAGGTTCATGGAAAACACAAAGGCTTACCTGGAATCCAAAAACACTGGATCGTGTTGCAGTGAAAAAGGACTGAATGTCAGGGATTAAAGTATTGGAAACGTGTAAGTGAAGTTCCATAAAACTCTGAATTGGGGGTACAGTCAAGAGCTAGATAATATTTCTACAAACTTGAACAGTCAGATACTCTTTGGAAAAAGACACTGTGGCGCATTCTCGGATGGTTTATGCAGTTAAATTACTGCTTTGAGACCATCCAGCGAGAGTAACGCAGTATTGCTGTGGCTTGCTGGTCTTGAACAAGGCCGTGGGAGAGAGAGAAAAAGAAGAATGGAGGAGTGGCTCGACTAAACAACAGGAGGTGGAAATAAGATTGCAGAGCCTTGTCAAGGGGGGGCTCTTTATATTGGAGGCCCCATTTTTTTTCCTAGAAAAAAAATCAAGAATGCTTTCATCCAGTATTTCTGGATTTATTGTGGCAGAACTATGTCAAAGCAATAAAGTATTTCCTTTCTTCTTTACAGTCTTGTTTTCTTATGCTGACCTTGTTCGTCAGGGTCATTTTCAGTATGCAGAGCAAAGGTTAATTTTCGCTGTAAAGAAATACAGGATTCTTTGTTTAAACTTTATTTTATTTTGTGTGATTAAACCAACATGAAGCAAAATAAGGTGAATTTATAACAGATTGAAATGCAAAACAAAATGTGTAGTTGAAAACGAACTCTGGAATTACACACTGTCTTCAATGTGACATGGTGGTGGAAGTATAATGCTGAGGGATACTTTACTTCAGCAGGGAAAGCTATGATGGGTCATTCGACATGAATATGGAGGTTAAGCCCAATATTCTTCACAACACTTTTGTTGAAAGTTTTTTTTTTGATCAACATTTCTTCTGATTGGAAGTAATATTGTTTTTGAGAAGCCCAGCCAGAGTTCTGATTTGATTCCTATGGGGAAATTTTGCAGGGAACTCAAGATTAGGGTTATGGCAAAGAGATTCTCAAAAGATGAGTTTTAATAAAAATAATTGAAAACATGTCAAAAATATGATCAGGAATTTTAAGAAGAGTGTAAATATTTTTGGTCTTGACTCTAATTTCGGGGCAGTACTGCTTAAGATTTGAAACCGGGATGGGAGGTTTTTCTTCCAGCTTCAAACTGGAGCTGAAGTGCAATATTATTATCCTGCGTTAAAGTTTTGACTCAGTGAAGCAAAATACAAATGCATGCCACACTTTTCAGATTTGTATGAGAAAAAATCTGAACCATTATGAAGTGAAACCATTTCCTTCCACTTCATAATTATGCTACCTTTAATCCCTCTGGAAAAAACACTGATGTTTGTGGCTGTAAAACAGCAAAATGCAGAACATATCGAAGGGATGTGAATACTTTCTCAAGACGCTGTAGAAAAACATAAAAACCCTGGTACACAGGGCAACCGAGAAAACCAAGACTCCCTTATAGCTGTGGCCTTGATTTGTTGAACACAATGTTCTTTACCTGCGATCAAGTTATTTAGGCAGATTCGTATAAAGTTGTCAGTGTTCAGAGCAAGCTGCGGGTTTCTCCCGCTGAAAGGTGTAGCTGAACTGGATTTCAAACATCGCAGCTGTCGTGACGGTTTCTGACCTCTGCGGGGTTTCTGCTCCAGGATGGAAGCACACACTCGCACACCACGCTCTCTGTTGGTTACAGCGTTGCCATAGTAACCCAACCATCCGCACTTGGATATTTTTATAGCCTGCCCTGTATATGCGTCCCAGTGTAGCTGTGCGTTCTGTAAGGAGACAGGTAGTGAAGGGAAAAGAGGGAGAAGTAGTCTGTTTTTAGTGGTTTTTATGAATTATTTTTATTTTTCATAAACCAGATTAAGCAGAGATGAACGTTTCAGATCCAATTCAGAGCAGCTTTTTGGAAAATGCTCCCTTTACACTGAATGTAGGTTCGTTTAGTGAAGGTGAAGCAGTAATAATTAGTTGTTTTTTTTCCTGAAGTTTTGAATCAAATTGAAACAACTTTTTAAATAAGGGGAAAACAGGACAATATTAAAAAAAAATCCTTATGTATTCGCCATGTCCTGCATCTAAAACACATCTACTGTCTTGGTCTGAGACACCAGGATTCCTCATCGCGTTTTGTTTTGTGGCAGTATTTAGAACTTAGCTGCTGGAGAAAACCATTGATGTGTGTTTGATCTGCAGCAGTAATTATTAGATGTTGTGTATCAAAGAATAATCCATCTGAACACTAGGCAAGCTTATCTGGCTGAAGGTTAGTTTGTGAGACCACTGTACTGTAAAACCATGCCCCTTGGTACAGCATGTTCTTCTTATTTTTCATATTTTCTGATTTGTCATGTCAGATATTAATGGAGTAAATACCAGCTGCAGACTAGATTCTGCTAGGAAAATATTTATATATATTTTTGCTACTGAGCCACATTTACAGTAGTCTCCATAGCAGGCCTGCAAAAAGTAGCACTGCTCTGTTGCTATGCAGAACATAGCGAGCACTCAAACACAGTGCAGCACTTTGCTTTGCTCCAGAGGAGCCGCGTGATGAGATTTAAATTAATTCTGCGACAGTCCGAAATTCAGCCTCCATCTCCCTCCTTCTGGGACGCGTTGCGTTTGTGCTGGAGCTTCTCCTCACCCACACAAGTCTTGCCGACACACACTCATTGTACTTCCGCGCTGCAGTGGCTCACTTGTGGATCATGAGGAAAAAAGCGCTCCAAAAAAAAAAAGAAAGACAAGAGATGGAGGGGGGGGGGACACGCCCCACCAAGCCCAGCTACCAGAGCAGGGAGGGCACGCCCTCTGTTTGTAGTAAAAAAAGAAAAATTGCTTCTGATACATCAAATCTTATCAGGTTTTTGAGATTTTTTTTTTGTTTGGTAAAGAAACAGAGGAGTCATTTCAGGATTTTGACTGCTTTCTCACTCTGCTCTGCGCTCTAGTGTGACCTGCTGGTTTGTTCTTCATGCGCAGGAGTCAGAGAGGCTTCACTTGAATACCTTTTTGTTTGTTTCTCTTGACCCACTAATCCTTGCTTTACTGTTAATTCTCCACCTTGATTTCACCATCGAGATTCTTACAACCCAACCAACATTTCAGCTTGCTGGTTGTTCACAAGGAGTGTAGGAATGTATTCTGTTCATGAGGATGAAATTGGTAATATTTCATTGGAATACAAAGAATGCCATTTGGTTTCCATATATTATTTTGCTTGTCTAATTCTAAGGTGACCCTATTGTCAAATATACACAAAATGCATCTTTCTGTGTTTTAGAGTTTGAATTAGAAATGATTAAAAAAGTTATGACTGCCCCTTTATTTTTGCACCAGTAGATAATGTCCAAAGCAAATGGCAACTTAAACATTTTTTCCACGGTTCCCCAGTCGGAGTGTTCAGTGCTCACAAATTGTCTGTGGAGTACCTGTTGCCAAACAACTGGTTCTTAACTGGGAAACGGTGGATTGCTTCCTTTGGGTCATGGATCTGTCCTTGCCTCTAGCCCAGGAGTTGAAGTGTTCTGTACAGGGCTGATGATGGGATGGATACGGAGATTTGGTCCTCCTCTGCAGTAGTTCAGACTTTCCTCCAGTCTGTCGTGATGAACAATAAGCTGACCCAAAAAGTGCATTCCTTCATTTGATGATCTGACTATGTTCTAACGTTTCCTTATTGGTCATAAGATGGGGATTGTGACCAAAGGAAGAAGATACTGGGTGCAAGTGGCAGAAAAAAGATTCCTCTGCTTGGTGGCTGGGTCCAGTCTTAAAGATGGGGTAAGGAGTGTAAAAAGTTTGAGATGGTTCAGGCATCTGATCAGGATGCTTCCTGTGCGCCTCCCTTAACAGGTGCTTTCAACAGACCTAGAACATGCTGGAGGCATTACATATCGCTTTTGACCTAGAAACGCTTTGCGATCCTCCAGATTGCATTGGAGAATGTCAGGAGGATGTCTGGGTTTCTCTTCTGGACCTTTCACCCCCGTGGTGCCAAGTTCGATGGATAGATGGGTTGACCATTTCCACATGCAGGAGACTTCTTCGATTCCAATTCAACTGAGTGTTTTTAGACAATCTAACTAGTAGTCTTCACACGTAACCTCTTTCAACACAACTAGGCCTTTCGAGAAGTATGTCCTTTTTACTTCAACAAATATAAGCCTAAAGCACGCACTTTGAAACGCCTTCATATCTATGGCTCATAATGGCTGACACTTACTTCACCAGACAGTCGCATTAAGAGAACAGCCAGATGACTTGAGCTTGACTGGAAATGTGGGTGTTTGTAACATTTTGAGACCTTGTAGCACAAGTTGACAAGATAATAATGTCTAGCAACTTTTTCCTAGAACATCTTAGTCACATTGGCAGCAGTTACTATAGTGATCCCCAAGTAAAAATGTCTTAAGACCTAAAGAACAACATAAAGATCTTTCACTACAAGTCTAGCTGTATTTTTATTTTCACAGAGAAGCTATGATGGGTGTTTTTATGACGACAGGTTCAGCTAAACAGTCTCTTTGAAACTCCAGATCTTGTATGCGCCAAGTGAGAAGCATCTGTCCTTCCTCAGTGTGAGATTACCTTAATGGCACACAGAAATAGGGACTGAGTCGAGTGTACTGCTGTGACTCATCTGTTCTGTGTCATTTGCCTCTCCGTGCTGTTTGATAGCACATCCTTCCTATGGCCCTATTGTGTTTCTGACGTATCGGATCGTCTGTCTGTCTTCATGCGTCAGAGTAGCGGCTCCGGATGGCATTGTTTTGATTCCTGTTGTCTTACTGTCTGTAGCGTAACCTTGTTACTGTCCGTCCTTCTTCATCGCATTACTTAACATTTTCAGGTAGATGGCTCCACTATTATGATGCCAACCAGGCAGCCAAACAACAGGACAGCACAAACTGACAGACGGCCAGGCTAGAGGCAGCCAGGCTCAGTATTCATACAAGTTTAATGAGCATCCAGACAGTAGGGAGTTTGTGGCTCTGGCACGGAGCTCACTCTGCACACATTGGCTGACTGGGTTAGACACACTAATGGAACAGGTGGGAGGCTGACAGTCTGACCTAACTTGTGAACGCAGCTCAAGTTTTAGAGCAAATATCACAGTTAATAAACATTTTCTAGCTTGAAGAACAGAGACTCTTTTGGTGTTTAAAACTCAGGCAACAGATTTCAGAGTCCAAAAAAAAAAAAAAAAAACTTTTCAAGGACATCAGACAAAAAAACCCTTAGTATTATTTTACCTTGAGACTGAAAGTCTGTTAGGGTATTACAAAGATGACTAAATTAGATAAAGGCTGCAGATATGATATGATTAACAACATGGATTCTTTGTGATGGCATTCGGTGAAGCAGCAGGAGAGCCGCCCCTCCTCCAGTGAAAAATGTTGAGAGAGGAAGAAGAGTGTTGGTCTATCTCCAGTGTTCATCTGTTTGCTCAGGCGTTTCTCTCTGTTTGAGATGGTGGGCACACATGTTTGACTGCCACAATTCAAACTGGCTAAGTTGTTTGTATTTACATTGTGTACAATAATGTCTGCCTTTCTGACTTCTGCTCAAAATCTGACATGTTTTGAACACTTTTTCTTTTTTTACTCAAGTGGCACGGTAGCAACTTCTTTATTACATAAAGCAGTCTCTGATGTTCTCCTCCGTGCATCCTGTTGACGTCACTGCTTGTCATATAAGTTCCTGTGACTAAATGGTGTTGCATAAGGGGATGGCTCATCTTCCCTCTCAGCTTGCACTGATCTAAAAATTCAGCTGCAGCACAATGGCTTTTCTCTTCGCTTCTGCTCTGTCTTTCCCATCATCGCTTTTGAGGAGGGTTCATGCTGTGTCAGCAGTGTGGCAGCTGAAGTTCAGGAGGTCATGTGAAGTGGCACTTCAGTCGCAGCTGACAGATGCATCCCTCCATTCCTCCTTATCCGATGTTAACTGGATTTCAGCAGAGATAAATCAAACTTTTCAAGGGGCATATGGTGTATGGTGCACTGGTATGCAGTTCTATGCTGGAGTTATATGGTGTACTATACTGCAACCAGTGGCAACGGGAAATTAGGTCCCATCACCACTAAACACAGAATTGTCTTAAGTTATGTACAATAGAGGTTTGCAGTATGAACAGCCTGTTTAAGGCCTTTCCACAGCTTCTTAATTAAAGTTGAGGCTGGACTTTGACTAGGCTGCTAAACCTAGTCCTTCAGTTGGTTTCTTTGGAGCATATCAGGGATGCTGTGCTTTGTCATGCTGAATATTAACACTGAAGTCAAGAACTGATGGATGGACATTCTCCTTCAGGATTTTATGACAAGTCATCAAGGTGGTGAAGCAGGAAGTACCTCCACCTTGTTTGGCTTATGCTGAAATGCTGTTAGTTTATACACCACATGTTACAGGACACAAATCTTACAGAAAGTTTCGCTGTTGTCTCTGCAGTCCATAAAGCATTTTCCAAATATCTTGGGGATCTTCGTGTGTTTTGTGGCAAATGTTAGATCGGACTTTGTGGAGGGTTTTTTGGTCAACGGTGGTTTTGGTCTTGAAACTCTACCATGGATAAAATTTTCTTTTATTTTTGAATTATGACCACTGACCTGATCTGAGTCAGGTGTCAGTCAGCGGTAGTGACTTGCTACAGAAAGTCACCACCATGCTGATGTCCCAAAATGTTAAAAATGGCACCATAACCCTTCCTAGAATGAAAGCTATCAATGATTTTCTCATGTGTTTCTTCGGATGTGTAGCTTTTTAAGATCTTTTTGCCTGGCACTTCATGTTTTCATGCAGGTTCTGATTAAGTTATTTGGCAATAACCAGACCTGTATGTGGCTAATCAAAGTGAAGCAAAAATATCTTGTGGCACAAGATCTCTTTACCATCCGTTTTCCACAGCGACTGCGCCAAGAAAGTTTAATAATATTTCACAACTGGCATTTCACTCTTATTTTTCATTAAAAAAAGAAAAATAAAAATAAAATAAAAAAAAAACTGTCAGCATATTGCCCACAGCAGGTCTAAGCTTTCAAATCAGCATGCTGCAAACTTTCCAGCTGTAATCAGCCAATTACAAATCTGGGTTTTAGTCTGTAAAATATACAGATTGACACCAGAACCACATATCGGCATTGGTGCGAGCAACGTGTTGGTTGCTAATTGTTGCACCTCTTTTCTTAAACGGTAGGTGTCGCTGCGTAGAAAATCTACCTGCTACACAGCAGGAACATCAACAGAAGTAGAGTTGAACAGGAAGGAGATTGTAGGCACACAAACATGAATCAAGACTTCCAACCTTTCTGCCTCCAGAAATGAAAAGTTGACTTCCTTTCAAAAATATACTGTTACTCGGTTTGGATTGAAAGCACATCATAAAGTTGCCACTGTGTGTACTGCTTAATTTTTTAATGATCATTTATGGAAGTTTTTTTGTGTGCTAAATTTACCATCCAGATTTCACAAACCACCCATCCTCATAACAGGTGCATCAGTTTATTCTAACTCCTCTGCCTCTTAAGAGACGGCAAACAAACCTGAATGCAGTTGGACGATGTATGTACAGCTTGTGGTACTTTACGTTCGCTGTTGTCATAGCGACACCACGGCAATGCAGCTGCTTCCTGACGATGCTTCAGTGGGGCGTTGGAAGATTCGAGACCCATTGGGACAGTGGCTGGGATGGCAGCATGCAGGCCTCAAAGGTTTCAGTGCTTTTCTAAACGGAGGAGACGTTGGAGAGGTTCGCAATGAGATCGTGACTCTCGGAGGTGATTACAAAGTAAATCCAGAGCTGATGAAACTGCCTCGGGTCGTCTGTGCTTGGAAGCGTCAGACTTCCTCTGTTTATTTTTACTTTATTACTGGAGCAATAAAGCGCCGTTGTGTAAGTGAGATTTTAATTTGGAATGAGGACTCGTTCTTCTGTGCCATGTTTTATGGAACCTCATTAAGTCCCGATAGAAGAGCACCGCAGCTGCATGAACTCATTTGATTTTTACTCATGTGAATATGAGAGTAAAGCTTGTGCGAGAGGCCTCCAGAATATCAATGGGCCTTTTCAGTCAGATAAGCTTCTCTCTCATTAGCCTGCAAGAAAACTTTCCCCAGCTCACACTTCCTCTGATATTTCTGAATGTTCCTTCTTGATGGGGTGTCATTTTCCACAATAAAGCTGTTCTTGGCTCTTCAAGATGCGAATGTGAATCTGATTTATCTCTGATTTGTCATTCTATCCACACTTTGTGGTCCAATCAGCTGAATAAGTATTCAGCATTACTCTGGACAGTCCTCTTGTTCCTGACAGCAGCAGATCTGAATATATTTGCATCCCAGCTAAAGTATCGCCACCGTGAATCTGACGCAACAGTTATGTGGATCTGCAGGTTTGCAGACCAAAACCTAACAAAAGATCATCTTTATCATCTGACTTACAAACAATGATATTTTATAATGTTCAAGTAGTTGATACCTTTAATTTGTATTTTCCTTTCCCAGCCTTGTACTTAATCATTTTTCATTCAATTAGCACATTACGTTTTCTGAGAGTTGCTCCTCACACATTACAGCCAGTATTATCGCTGGCTCGTGCTTTGCCTGAAGTTGTGGAGTTTTGACTCACAATATTGTCAAAAGGTTTCTATTTTTGTTCGTTTTTTTTTGTCACATTCTTTTCCACCAGTCTCCCAGCATGAAACAACAAATGCTCATTAAGCAGCACGCTACCTTTCGTTTAATCTTCCAGTGGTTCGCCACAGGTACTCCTTAAGATTGTTGCCTGCACAGTAGTTTGTGCAAAAAAAAGCATTGTTGCAGTTTTGTTCTATTCAAAGACTTTTCTGAAGCAGGCCACCTGTAGACCGCCTGTTTGCTGTGCCGTTCATTTGCCAGCTACTGTTTTATACCACCAACATTCAGCTTGAAACTTGAAAACTGTGATTATCTGTTACACCAGACAACATTCAAACACCTAATCTTGACTTTTGCTTTCGAATTATTTCATTGTCATTGCTTATGCTCTGCAGAAGATTTCAGGCTATTCGCACAGAGGTCGAAGAACTGTAGATGAGCGTGAAAACATTTTTCTACTGATGGCAATGATCGGTTCTCATTTGCTGACTTTTTTTTTGTCTTCCATCCAGGCAGCATCCTGTCATGAAGACCGAGAAGAGCTGCCATTGTTGGAGCTGACACCGTCAACGAGTCCAGCCCACGCTGCTCTGCAAACAGTCCTTCATCTCCCATTATCGTATTTGGTCTCTCTACAAATACCAAAACATTTCTTTGACGGCTCTCTGTGACAGTCCCAGAAAG
This sequence comes from Poecilia mexicana, assembly GCF_051168715.1. Taxonomy (NCBI): domain Eukaryota; kingdom Metazoa; phylum Chordata; class Actinopteri; order Cyprinodontiformes; family Poeciliidae; genus Poecilia; species Poecilia mexicana. The sequence continues at coordinate 25,023,718 of NW_028263385.1, read as the reverse complement.
TCCCGTTCTGGTCTGCGTTTAATCTGTCTGGCTCTGCTTTAGACAGTCATTCTGTATTTAATCAGTGGTCCTCCATCTTGGAATCCCAAGCCAAGACAAAAGCAACTCTAAGCACATTCCTGACCCGCAACCTGAAATCATCATGTCAAGTCGACGCAAAGCTTCCACTCCCTGCATGATCCGACCAGAGCAGACACAGTTGGAGGTGGATGATGATAAGGATGAATCGCACAATATGGAGGCAGGAGCATTGTTTTTTTTTTTTTGTTTGTTTGTTTTTTATTGTAACATTTGGAGTTACAAGTTAAAAATCTAATCCAATGACTTTTGCTTTCTCTTTCTGCTAGGTAACAGAAAACCATGTTCAGGATGAGGTGCCTATGAATACAGACCATCCGGTGCAAGCAGAGCCACCGACAGACTCTGACGGGACAGGCAAAGCCTCAGACGCTCCCACAGGTCCTGACAAACCACAAAAGGAGCCACCAGACCCCTCCAAACCTCAGCGCAGACAGCAGGGAGGCTACGAGTGCAAATACTGCACCTTTTCCACACAGAATCTAAACACTTTCAAGGAACACGTGGACTCCAACCATCCAAATGTCATCCTCAACCCACTGTACCTGTGCGCTGTATGCAACTTCAACACTAAGAAATTTGACACCCTAACGGAGCACAACGAGAGATGTCACCCCGGGGAGAGCAACTTCAAATTCAAACGCATCAAAATGAACAACCAGACAATCCTGGAACAGACGATAGAAGGCTGCAGCAACAACGCAGTCATTTACAACACGTTGGGTTCGCTTCCTGGCAAAGGGGACAGACTGGGAAGCTCCTCGCTCATCAAAACCAACACAGTGAAAACTGCTAAACCAAAAACTTTGTCTACAGACACCAAACGGACAGAACTGCAGATGGGTAAACTGACCCCAGAGCTTGCCAAGAAACCAATAACGGCGCTCAATGTGAACGGGACTGTTATCATCCCAGAGTCGACTCTGCTCAAAGCGGACAGCCTTTCTCACATCATGCCTTCTTTACAGCAGCCTATAAATTACACCCAGGTAGGACACAGAGAAAATGTCTGCTGTTTTATCACGTTGGATGTACAAACCTCAATACATGTTATTGGGATTTTATTATCGTCCCAACAGAAAATATATTGTTCAGATAGGTTTTTCTGCATTTTATCAAACTTCCTTAAGTCAGTACTTTGTAGGACTAACCTTTACAACCTTTACAGTTTCAAGTGTTTTTCTCTACCATCTTTGTACACCTAGAGACTGTACTTCTTTTTTCTTCTTCTTTACAAAGTTGCTTAGATTCAGCCAGAATGAGCGGAGAGCATCAAATCGCCACAAATTCACAATTTCCAATGAGTTTTTAGTTGTAAAGTGTAGTCACTGTGATAGAACCATTGGTTATGGCTTTGTTGCTGAAAATCATTGTCGTTGACCTCGTTGACTATCCTGCATTGGTAGGAGTTGCTTCATAGCGTCACTGGTTCAATTTGGGACCCCAAAACAGTTGGCTAGAGTAAGTGAAAGCTCCAGGAGGGATTATAGTATAAAATAATAGTCAAAATATGCCAAGAAATGCTTCAATTTGGTCTCATTTGACCAGAGCAGCTTATGTGAAATATTAACCGTGTCCCATAAATTGGTACATGAAAAAGAACTTGTGTATCTGGAACAGTGTTGTTTTTTTTGCCATGCTTCTAAGGCCAGATTTGTGCAGTGCCCAGCCAATAGTCGTCCTGTGAACAGCTTCTACTTGCTGCTGATCTAGACCTGATGCTCTCCTTGCCCTGCATTTCCCTTCAGGGAGATGGCTCTGATGTGATCCAGAATTTGCATTTGTCCCAATTAGTGTATTAGATTCAAGGGTATCAGAGTAAAGGGGGGTGAATACATATACATTTCACTTCTCAAATTCTTGTCCTTCCCTTTCATTTCCCCTCATACTCTACTTTGTGTATCACTTTGAATCCAAGCAAAGTGCTATTAAGTTTGAGGTTGTAACATGATCAGATATTAAAAAGTTGATAGTGTGTGAGAATGATTTTACTTGGCAGTGCATTGGTTTGGAATCCCTGTGAAGTTATTTTGTGAAAATATTGCCTAATAATGTTGGCGATTATTTAGGGAAATTTCAGAACAGCGTCAAATTTGCACCTCACCACCCAAATCAGAAAGTCATTAAATCAAATAAAACTATATTTGATGTGATGTGGGGTAGAGGTGTGCCGATCGATCGGCCACCGATCATAATCGGCCGATTTCCGTGAAAAAGTGTATGATCGGTGATCGCCGATCACGGTCTCTTGTTGCCGATCACACAAACCGATCACCTGCATATCATTTCCCAGCCTGGCTGTGCAGCTGGTCTCCTCTTTCCTTCACTCTGCGCAAACGCGCAGCAACAAATTCTAAACAATGTCGTGTGGAACTATAACGCACTGAGTGAATGGGGAAGTTTGCGTGTTGCGGCGGAAAATTGAAGCGCGGCAAAATGCATCAACACGACGAATCTAACATGGCATAAAAACAGTGCCATACATACGAGGCAGTAAAAAAGACATACGGAGGATCAGACGGCAGGTAAAGCAGCGCACAGCTACAAACACTCACTCGGATTAGCATGAGGTCAGAAAGCTAAACAAATAACCCGCAAAATTATTTAAGTCTTCGAGCTGCGATGTAAGACGCTGGTTCTGCTCTCGCTTTTTAACCGCTGCTACGCTACAGGTAGTAATATTTCACAGACGGAGCGCCGCTTCTGCTCCACCTGGTAGTGACTCTCACACCGAACCTCTGCTTAAATCTGCAGCATCTAACTTTAAAAAATACATTTTACATACGTATTAAAACTTTCGCTGTCCTAACATGAGACGGATAATCTCTGAAAAAATAATCGATCTCTCCCTCCTCCCTGTTCTGCATAATTTCTCCTCTCAGTCAGAAACAGCCACTCAGAGCTAGCAGTAATCAGCTAGCCACCATGCTATCAGGAAGTTTTCAATCAGTAACTCTGGATTGTTTATTGTAACGGAACCTGTTTTTGCCTTTGAATGTTAAGTTTTATACTTGAATTTTTTGGCAATGTTGAGAGGTTTTATTTTGACTTTTTGCATTATTTAGCCTCTTCAGAGCCTTCATATGTTTTCAGTCTGTTAAAGATAGTATTACTGATAGCAGTACAATTTGCTCAATGTCTGTTTTGAGCAGACAAAACAGACATTGAGCAATGTTTAATAACCTTGGAAAAAGTTATTAAAAACAAGTTTTTGTCTAAATTAAGGTGAAGTCACGGTTCCTTTTTCCACATAATATAACCGGTAGTGCTTATGATTAAAAAAATAATAATTATGTGATTGGTATCGGTGATCGGAATCGGCAGGAAAAAACCTTATCGGTACATCTCTAATGGGGGGTATTTTTTTTATAGCCGATCCAGAATCAGGTAATAGTATTTTATTAGTCATTATTCCTTTAACTGGTAATATTGAGAATTTACAAAAAAAAAAAAGAAACATTTTCCGGTTGCCTTTTTGACTCTGTTTTTGTTTCAGGTGCCGAAGATCGCCGTGCCCCTGAACACAACCAAATACAACCCGTCCCTGGACGACAACCTGACACTCATCTCCTCCTTCAACAAGTTCCCCTACCCGACGCAGGCCGAGCTCTCCTGGCTCACCGCGGCCTCCAAACACCCAGAGGAGCAAATCAAAGTCTGGTTCACCACTCAGCGGCTCAAGCAGGGCATCAGCTGGTCCCCTGAAGAGGTGCAATGATCATTTTTTATTTTAATTTCTCTTTGCTGTGTGTGTTGTTACTGTGAGCTGTTGGTAGATAAACAACAGTAAATAAACCTGAATTTCACTTAATTTGAAAACCCAACAACCTGGGCCAGACTTTAGAAAAGGTTTACTGGGGCCGTAGCCCAGCGCCCAATTTTGGGGGGGCTTTTAATGAATGCATGTTTTGTGTTGTACACTATATAAGACTCATAGTCCCATATCTGATTAGTTCTATTAATCTTTTGGGGTTTTTATGAACATAAACAATTCTCAAGTATTTAAAAGTTAAGAAGTTACAGTAATTTCTTTGGGAACAACATGGAGCTACTTCTCAGGAGATGCATTAAACCTACCATGCATCAACTTATGTTAAAGAAAACTTTTTATACTATTAAGCTTATTTTTTATACATTATTTTTAACACTTTAGGAACTTTTTGTGTGAACCTTTATATCTGTGGCTGCTGTTTTATCATATTTTCCCCCTTTCTGTTCTATTAATGTTTTGTAATTTGCATTGGTAGAATATTTTTTTCTGTAGTCTATAGGGCACCAAACCTGGCTTCGGCCCAGGGGCCCCGGTTCTTGTAAATCCGGCCCTGCTAACCATGCTCAGTTTGACCTAAAACGTTCCAAATGATCTCATTCTTTATGTCTCAGGTGGAAGAAGCGAGGAAGAAAATGTTCAACGGCACCATCTCATCAGTGCCTCAGACTCTGACTGTGGTGGCTTCACAGCTGGGCTCCAGCTCATCCACCAACAGTAGCGCCTCCAACCCTCTGCCGTCAGCTGCCTCTGTCCTGCAGTCCCTCCCCTGTCAGATCCTGGGCCAGAACAGTCTGGTGCTGACTCCTGTGGCCAACGGATCCAGTATCACATGCGCACCTCTGGCTCTCACAGTGGCGAGCCAGGTAGATGACCAACAGAGGAAATGACGTTTTAAACGTTAAAACTTTAAAGTGAATGTTGCTTACAGCAGATTCTGATTGTACCCGTTAGGAGTATCTTATCACAACTTGATCAGTGAGAGAAACCGTTTTGACTCCTGCAGGTGGCCCAGTCGCTCAAGAGACCGCTGGCCACTCCGGTGATCGCAACCGAGAGTAAGCGGCCGTCCATCATTCAGACCATCCATGCGTCAACGGCCACAACGAAGCTGGTGTCGCCCAAAATGTTGACTTTCACGGCGGACCCAAACAAAACGGCCGAGCAGCTGTCAGTGCTGCGCTCCAGCTACACACAGTGTCCTTTCCCCGAGGAAGATGAGGTAAGAAGTGAGTGGAATGACATCTTTTTGTGCAGTAATAAACATAATTGTTCCTCTAATGGTTGGATTCCCAGTTTAGTGTTTTTCCTCTTAAATCCACACCTTTCAGCAGCAGTAAACCACAGTTACTGTTTACTTTAACGCTGTTTACTGTGGCAGATCTACAGGCTGATAGAGACCACGGGACTGTCCAGGGGAGAGATAAAGAAGTGGTTCAGTGAACAGAGGCTGCTCAATCTCAAAAGTATGTAAGCAGAGAAAATTCACTCTAAACGATGCCTTATCTGCTTTTCTTGTCCTACGTGATGGAAAACTAAGTGCTGTTTATGTTTATCTGTGTGCGTCCTTTTGGAGGCGTGGCTTCTCCACCTGTGCTGGTGAAAGCAGAAGCGGCTCCGGCTGTTCTGGACGGCCCCGTTAAGAAAGCCGTCCCGAGTAAGTTTCCCCTGCTGGAGAGAGTGAAGGGGAAGACATCGGAGCAGCTCAAGGCGCTGGAGGAGAGTTTCCAGAGAAACAGCTCCCCGACGGAAAAGGAGCTCGGTAAGGAGTCCAAACAGGCGCCTAAACTTTTATCTTCTTACTTCCACTTCCTGGTAGTCATACTTATTAAATTTATCCATGTATAGTTACGTTGCAAGCACAAACATATTGTGTCAAGATTTTATACAAAACACCAACAAAAGTAGTGGATTATTGTGAAATGGAAAAGAAGATGTAATAATAATTGGAACGTGTTGTAGGAGGCTAGAAATGCTCTGGAGGAGCAACAGAGATCTGTAACTCAGGTAGGAGATTCCCTACCAGCAGGACAGTAACCCTAAATATGCAACCAGAGCTGCAGGGGAAATGTGTAGATGATATTATATTCAATTGGTAGACTGGCCTAGTCAAAGTCCAGATCTAAATCCAATTGGGAACTTTTGCAAAACTAAAAACTGTAATCTATCCATCCATTGTCTATTCCCTCTTAAACATGGAGGGCACATCTTGAACAGGTCGCCAGTCCATCACTGGGCGATAGACACACACAGAACATACAACCGAAAGTCTTGATTTTGTTGTTGCGGCATTACAATATATGAAATAATTTAAAAGGTGTAAATACTTTTGTGCTAAGTAAATCAGAGTTTTGCTGTGTGCTGCATTAAAGCGTCTTGACATGTCCAACTCAGACCTCTTAGTTTTACATGATTTCATCCTCCTGGGAAATCCTGAAGGAGGAGAAATCAGGTAATTGGTTGAAACCGTGTTGAGTTTGACTGATTAATCAAAGACATGTAGCCAGTCACAAACATGTTCATCTCCATTTCTGTTCTCCTGCATACCAGTCGGGCTAATTAGCAACTTGTAATGCTCCCGCCGTCTCTGGCATTTCTGCCTATGAATTAGACTTTTAAATCACTAAAAGAAATCAGGTTGTTTTCTTTCACTTACACAAGTCCACAGCATGTGACTCGGTTTTTTCTTTCACCCCGGAGGAGCTGCGCGCTCCTCTCTCGTGGCTGCAGCCATGACGGGAATAGTGGCGACGTTTTTAATGAGGCCCCGTTTTCAAGTCCCCCCGAAGCGTGACTGAATCCTGCGGTTTGTCGAAAAGGAGAACGACCATCTTTTTTTTTTTTTTTTTCTTATCATCTTGTTTCTGCCGCAGACCAGCTGGCTCAGGAGACGAGGCTGTCCAAGATGGAGGTGGACTGCTGGTTTTCGGAGCGCCGCGCCCTGAGAGACAACATGGAGAAGGTTCTGCTCACCATGGCCTCCAGGAACACGGAGGACAGGCCGGAGCGGGCGGGAGGGGCGCTGCTGAATGGGGCTTCTCACCGGGAGCAGGACGGGAAGGCTCTTCGTTCCTCTCCTCATCCACCTCCTTCCTCCTCCTCCTCCTCTTCGTCTTCTACCTCCCCCCCTGTGCTCGCAGCATCCTCCCCTCAACCTCCCACCCATTCCTCTTCAAGATCTCCTCCCATACTCAACTCGTCTTCTCCTCATCCTCCCCTCCTGTCAGTCTCCTCAAGCCCAGCGCCCATCTCCAGTCGCACGCTCGCCCTTCTCCGGGAGGTGAGAAGCGATGAAAGCATGTCTTTAATGGATTGTATTTATTTTTTAGTCAAAACATTAAAAGTGTGCACAGTATTTTGTTGATGTTCCGCTAATATAAAAAAAGACAGAATTTTGTAATTGCAGTGTTTCCGTTAAATAAGGCATTTAAAATCACATGTGAATAAGTTTGTTCATGCTATAAGTTGTTAAAAAAACATGCTACACCATCATCATCCTTCCACTTCCTGCCGCCTCCTTCATCTTTTCCGCCAGTAGAAACATGATCACATGACTCGTGATGTTTCATTGCTTTTTTTTTTTTTTTTGTCAAAACAATGAAACATTAACTGCATTTCCCTTACAAATGTGCACAAAACTTTGTCGATGTTCTGCTAATGTCAACCCTCCCCACAATTGTGATATTTCCATCAAATTATTGCGGCAAGTCATTAAAAAAACATGCCACGTCATCATCCTCCTACCACCACTTCCTGTTGTCGTCTTTGTTGTTTCCGCTAGTGGTAGCATTCGGTTGTTGATCGCATTTCAATACGGCTGAACAACCACCTGGTCCTGGCGCCAAAAACTTCTCATCGAAAGTGTTTTCGAAATATCTGTGTTATCATTAAATAGAAAAATAAAATTTTACGCGAATAAGCTTGCCGACGCAGTAAGCCGTTAAAAATCATGCCGCGTAACTCCCATTCGCGCAATTATGTGGTCGATGAAAACGCAGCTACTGACGCCCACGGATCCACTTGTTGATGTTTAAAGATGCGTCGCTTAATTAGTGATGCACATGCTGTGCTTTTACCCACAGATGTTCTGTCGGACCCAGTGGCCCTCCCCCGAGGAGTACAGCCAGCTGGAGCTCCAGACGAAACTGGGCCGCACCGACATCGTCCGCTGGTTCAAGGACCACCGCTCGGCCCTGAAGAACGGCGAGACCCTGGACTGGATGGACGCCGTCCAGAAGCAAAGCCTCGCTGAGGAACAGAACGCGGGCCAGCACCAGAACGGCCAGATCTCCGACGACAACCAGGCCGTTTCCTTGGAAGTCAAGGCTCTGAATGGTGAGTCCCGCCGGAGGACACTCTGTTCTCTGTTTGATTCATTATTATTCCACCGGACTGAGGCTCTAAAAATTTAATCTTGTTGATCCTAGCGGAGGAGTCTGGTGGGAACATAGCAGCTGGGGAGGACTCCAAACTGTCCGGCCAAGACAAAGGGCGCCGGCTGGCCGAGCGACTAGCGCAAGGCGTGAACGATCTGACCCGAACTGGGCAGGACCAGAACAGCTGCGGCGCATCCGACAAAGGAAGGTAAGAAAAACATGGGCTCCATACTGGAGAAAAACATTTTGACCCACATTTGTTTGCATAAAATGCAGGCGGATCAGGTAATTCTTCATAGACATTGTGAACCATCATTTCTTCAATCTGAATTTATTCTTTATGTCAATAAAATCTAATAATGCACATCTTAAATTAAGGTTTGTTTGTTTTTTGTTGTTTTTTTCATATCTTTTCTTGCCAGGTGGGTAAAGGTCACTGCTGGAGACGAGACAGAAGGAGCGGAGAGACAGAGACTGGCCACCGACACTGGTGTTATGACTATGGAGCAACCAGGAAGAGTGACTGGGTGACGGTAGGTTTAGATCTGTTTGTACTTAAAGCGTCTTCTAAAAGTATTCACACCCCTTTTGGCTTTTGTCACATAACGGTCTCGAGCTTTATTTTATTTTATTAGGCAAAAACAAAAAAAAGGTACATAATTATGAACTGGAAGCGGAATGATGCACGGTTTTACAAATAAAAATCTGAAAAGTGTGGCGTGCATTTGTATTCCATCCTAATCCCTCCACAGAATAACTGGATTAACAGTGAGATTAAATTACATCCAAATCTGCTTTGTTGGTTGCACATGAGTTTTATTTATTCAATTCAGAAATACTTTATTGATGCTAAAGGCAAACTAAATGTTTGCTATAAATCATATAAGATTTTTCAAAGAGTTATTGTGGATGGTGATGGCTTTGGCCAGGAAGGTCGTCCTGTAACAGTTTTGAGGATGAAACTCCTCCTCAGAGCTTCTGCATTACAGAGCAGCTCTCCCTCCACTCAGCTCCTTCAGACTAGCCAGCAGCAATTAGCAAACACCTGGCGGAGCTGCACATTTGCTGAGCTCATTATAGGAGCTACTTCTCAGTGCCATGCTGATAGGAACATTGTTAAAGGGTTAATAGAGGAACCATGTTGTGATGACTTTCTGAGTTTTTAAAGAGACAAAGGCCCAATTTCAAGTTTTTAAATTACAAAGGCAAATTTCTTTTAAGTCATATTTGATATATGAATTTTTTCTGACAGCTGAGGGTAACATAGTTACTAGATGGTGCTATAAAATGGGACTACATAGAAAACGCATAACACAGCCCCTTAAATGTCTAGACATTTGAACATAATAGATCTAATTGACAAGTAAAATCCATCATCTATACACCTGTGGGAATATAGAGGAAGTGATGTGGTTGATTTAAGTTTGATTCACTTTTTAAACCAAACTTTTACTTTTCTGCTTTAGTCTGCAGCCCTCAGAATCAGTTATTGCTGATGCCGCTGCTGCTGCGTTGCCAAGTTTTTTCCTCTGTGGATGCTGGGAGATATTCCAGCCCTCCGTGACTCCTGACAGGACGAACTGTAGAGAATAAATGGGTGGCAGGAACAGATTGTGACTTGGCTGAAATTAAATGGTGAACTGTTCCTTTAAGAGGGCACAGCTGTGCTTCTGCAGCCGTGCAGGAAGTTACTGGTGTGTAATTATGTCTGATTGGTCCTTCAAAAAGATGGCATGCACCGCCATTAGCATCAAACGTGCAGACAAAAGCAGATAATTATGGTCACGTAAGGGCAAAGAGAAGGTTTGTTTATGTAAATAAGATGGATAAAAGAAAAAAAAAATCTCCAAAAAGAGATTTTTAACTGTTATCAGGAAAATATTGGCTAGTATTATAAATCTGACTCTCTTCCTGTTCTAGGAAAAGCAAATCTTTAAATGCTGATTCTCCAGCCATTGGGGCAAGTGAAGACGACCAATCAGAGACGCAGTGTGTCTGTGATGTCATCACAAAGCGCCAGGGATGATTGCAGCACTGAGGTGAAGAACGGATGCTGACGTGAAGAGGAGTGCCAAAGCTGGACTTGATGCAGAACTCTCACTACTACGTTTAGTTTTCTTTCTTTTTTTTGTTTTTGTAACATGTCTGTAAATATTCTTGTCATACAGAGTAAGCGGTCTGTTCAGGTGCAGAGCGGCAAAGCTTTTCTTTTAATTTTTATTTTCATGATGAATGAATGTTGCCCCAAAACCTGGAATGTTTTTGGTTGCTGTAATAAGAACAAAAATGTATTATAGTCTATTTGCTGGAAATCTCCTTTTTGTAAAAAAGAAAGAAAAAAAAAAACACAACTAAAAAACAACTAGCTGCATTTTGCTCATTATGAGTAAATTTTGATGGCACTTGCATATTTTTCTTGTCGTAGTGGTAGATGTTCCCGTACCAGGCTGCTTTTCAAATGCCTTTACGGTGATACAATGCTGACTCAGATGTGCAAAACAGGCGAGTAGGAGGAGTGTGCAGCTGAGGAAACAAACTACAGCGAGCACACACACACACACACACACACACTGATTAGCAGCAGTGGTGCAAAAACTTTAACAAAAACAAAATATCCGCAGCTTGTTTAAGCAGTTTTTATTTTTTTTCAGGCGTGTTCTTGAAGCTGATGCAGAACATGATGTGCACATTTCTACAGAGAACTGATAAATCCCGGAGAATGCAGGGTCTGTCCGACACCATGCTGCCTTTCCAGCTCATACCTGTTGTTTCCTGTCTACTTTGTAAAAAAAAAAAAAAAAGGATCAGAGTGGAGCAGCTTCACAGTTCTGTGTTGTAAATCTTCTCGGCGGAACCTGCCGAAAGCCCTTTATTTTCTTTTTTTTTTTTTTTTTGTGAAAATGCTACATGCACTCTAAATAACCTGAGCACCTTTATCTGAGCCTTTTCATATATATATCCATTCGTTTAGCTGTAAATACGTCTTGTCTTCTATCTAGGCTTCTTCGCTTAAGAGTCAAGGTGGGATTAATTTCCCCTCTTCATTTCCACACACGCTCAAAACGGAGGTCGACGAACGTCGGAGATACAAAAACGGAGCTGTAAAAGGCGGTTGGAATGTCACGGCAGTCAAAAGCTGTCACAAAGTTTCAAATGTTTCTCTCTTTTTAACTCATCTTGGAAAGTCGTTTAAATTGACCTCTTTATTTCCACATGAATGAAATCTGTGGGGGTTTTTTTGCCTTCAGTCACAGAAGGAGGGAGGGAAGCTATAATTTAACATCAGCAGGTGGATGGCTGAATGCTTGACTGCATGTTGGTTCCTGCTGCTTTGGGTTCACGGTCTCAAATAACTCAACATCTTGTTTTTGACGTGTACAGGATTAATGCTTGCATTTTCATTTTCTCCCTTTTAAGCCTGATGCAATTCAATAAAAACACAGTTGACTGCAAAATGCCGTGGTAGTCTGAATAAAATGGAGAATATGATTGCTAGATATTTGAATTTGTTGCGATTATTTTCTGCCAGCCTCAATGCAGTACTTTGGACAAGTATTTAAACACCTTTTAATTTTTTTTACTAACCTAATTAGAGTGATTGAACATGCTTGCCACACTTTTCAGATATGAATTGGGAACTCTGAGCTAGATTTGACGTTGGAGCCGAAGTAACAGCTTCTAGTTAAAAAGCCTGAATTTCAACGTTGCGACGAATGTAGGCGTTCGTGGTAATTCTTAGAAACATTTTAAGCTTCACTTTTAATGAACACTTTAAATATGATCCTTTTAATCTTATACGTGGCTGCCCAATCAGTAGTGGGGATCGGGCTGCTACATATAAGACTGATTCTAGACGCACTTTCACATGTGTGTCTTGTAAAATATGTTTCCACCTAATCTTACTACTGCAGAGCGGCCATATTGAAACGTGAAGTCGGTCTTACACGTCGTAACTGGGGGTAAACCATGCAGGAGATTGGGCCCAGAGAACCAGTTCCAATCCAAACTGAACATGCACACCAAAGGAAAACATTAGATTAGGCTAAAAGAAAAATTAAATTATTTGGAATGTATAAAACAAATGTACATTTAATTATAAATGGGTTGAATTTCATCTAATTTCTCGCCTTCCTTGGTGTGAAATTCCGACGTGAATCAAGCTTTCCTGATGCCTCACAATGTTGAGATGAAACTAACATGTACAACTTAAATGTATGCAGATTCCTTTTGCTTTTCTACAATTGCTTGTGTCGCCCCCCAAAAACATGCCGCCCTAGACAGAGAGCCGTGTTGGGCATAATGACAAACTTATATTGACTCTTTTAGCTTGAGGGTTCTTTAAGAATATTCAGATTTTCTTCCAGCACCACTTACCAACATGACCCAGCAGATGGACATCTCTTCTACTTGATGTATTGATACAAAACTGATAATCAGCCCACATCAATGCAACAATGTAAAATAACTGAGGGCAATAAATGTCAGTGAGTCTCTTTTAGAGGAGAAAATGAGAAACATAAATGGTAATTATAATAAAACAATTCTCAACTGTTCCTTCTGTACATATTCTAATAGTTTATTTTAACAAAGTATTGCATTAAGGCAACAATAAAAATAATCAACACACCCAGACTCATCCTTTCAATAATGTGCTGTATTTACAAAAAAAAGAGCAACAGCTCATTTTTGTTTTACCTCATTTAAATTGTCTCGTGTTAGAAAAAGTTCCAGCTCTTTGCACCAAAGGCTCGAAAATACAAATATGTTACACGTACTCAATCTCAGACCTGGGAGCTACACAAGTTAAATACAGTTTCTAGTTTCTATGTATAAAAAAAAACAAAGTATTCACGCCCCTGGATGTTTTACAAGTTTGACTTGACAAAAAAAAAGCAATTTTTTAGTAAAAAAAAAAAAATCAGTTGTGGAAAACTGCTTTGTACAAAAGAAAACAAGTGGCTGCATAAATATTCACCACTTGAAGTCATTGTTTAGATAAAAGATGTGACTTTTGCTGCACTGTGCGAGTTTTTACTCCATTCTTCTTTTCAAAACTTTTCAATCTTCCGTCAGTTTCTGGGGACCAGTGTGTCAAGTCCTGAAACAAATTCTCTATCAGATTGAAGTCTGGGCTTTGACTAGGCCACTTTGTCTTCAGACCATTTCTGTGTCACTTTAGCTCATTAGTTCTCTTGCAGATGAAAACAAATTGTTCTCTGGCATTTCTCGATATTTTGCTGCATTCATTTTACCTTCTGCCTTCACTAGCCTTCCTGCCAAGCAGCATGATGCCGCCACCACCGTGCTTCACGCTGGGAATAACGTCTTGGTGCTGATGTGCAGTGATGCGATCTGCCAAACACAGTGTCCTGTTTGATGTCTGAAAAGCTCCATTTTCACTTATCACTCTAAAGAACCCTCTTCCGCTTGACCACGGAGTCACTTTTCTACCATTTGGCAAACTGTTTAAGCCTAGATATAAATTTTCTTTAACAGTGGCTTTCTCATCGCCACTTGCCTGTGCTTTTTAAATGATGAAAAGCACAGGCAACAGGCAGAGTCTCTACCATTTCAACTGCTGAAGCTTTTTTATATCCATCCCCTGACTTATACTTTAAGCAATGTTTACTCTGATTTGCTTGGAGTGGTCTTTTCTAACCCTACTTGCCAGCTGGTGTCTTTATGCTACTTTAGAGTCACTTCATTCATGTGACCTCCATTCTTCTCATTGTGAGATTGCTGGCACTAATTGACTGGACCTCTGTTAAATTAGGTTAAATGGGGTTGAATATTTACGTTAAGTGTTTGTCATTTTGTAGAAGTCAGATTGATTTTTTTTTTTAAATGAAGCCAACTTTTGTGGATCATGACTGATTTGTAAAAGCAATAAAGAGGGCAAAACATCCAAGGAGGTAAATACTTTTTTTTTTTTAATGCACTGTAGCTTCCCTTCTCGTCTGCTTGAGGAAGGCTGACGGCGCACTCGGCAGTGATAATTACAATGTAATCTGATATGGCATCACAGGGAGGGAGGAGTCCGAATCAACAGCGTGCAGCTGCAACATCTCTCATGTCGACAGTCGCGTCGTGGAGGAAAACGGCGGAAGAGGACAGGAAAGACGGAAATGAGCGGGAGGCGTTTGGGGTCGCCACGGATAAAAGACATTTATTTTCATAAGTTCCGTCTGCTGGACGCGTGCAGCAGTAGAAACGGCTGAACCGAGCCTACGGTCAGAGTCCGAGTCCTGTAGTGCGGAGCGGAGCAGTTCCGGTTAAAGCACATACACACACTTTCTCCGGTTTCATCCTGCAGCATCTTTGAAAACCCAACAGACACACACACGTAAATCAAACTTGAGGTAAAGTTTTTCTTTCTCTCTCACTCTCTTTCTTTCTTTCTCAAAACAGAAAATTGTGAGGAAGCAAAATATCTCGGGCAGAAAAAAAAAGAAAAAAGTCAACTGCTCAGTCGTTTGTTAGAGGGATCTGAAGGAGGATCTCATTCTCCTCCGAGGCGAAAGCCTTGTCCCCAGTTGTGACGGCCTCCTCCCCCGCCTGCCGCTGGCGGCTCCTGGGGAACCGGCCTCCTGGTCGGAGGAACCCCAAACCCCGACACTCCTCCTCTCGTGTTAGGGAAGAACCGATACCTGGAGGAGGAAAACAGGGAGGCGATTTATTGAACATTGAATGCTACGAACAAACGCAACCAGCTGGAGATCAGAATAGATTCCCGACTTTATTTGGTTCGTTGTGGCTTTAAGACGAAGACGAACGGTTTTAGTTCAGAGAGGCCTCAGAAAACGAAAGATACATCATCAAAAGGCAAAACGTTACTGAGTGATTCAAGAATCTGACACATTATAAATTACAGCTTTAGATAAACATGTTTATTTTTGAAAGGATGTAAATACGACTCATGTTACCATACACTGCAAAAACACAAACCTCCTACCAGGTCTAATTGTAGTGCAAATATCTTACTTCTCTTGAAATAAGACAAAACTAACTTATAAGTAACTTTTGAGCAAGAAATAGGAGGAATATTGATGGAAAAAGTACAAGATGAAAGTGAAAAAAATCTGCCATATTGTTCCACTTGTTCTACCTGCAGACTTCACTTATAACTAGTAGTTTTCCCCTCAATATTAAGAAATTCTTGACTTAAAACAAACTCCTACATATTACTGAAAAGTTATTTGTAAGTTAGTTTTGTCTTATTTTAACTGCATTAACATATTTTCACTAGAAACTAGACTTGGTAAGATTTTGTGTTTTTGCAGTGTAGGATGCATATTTTGAGGTAGCTGCTACGAATACGCTGTAATCCTTTAAAGTTGAGTTCAGTCGTCCAGACACCGCTGACCCTCAACCTGGACGATTTCACCGTATTAGATTTTCAATCGTGAAATTTTTACCACCCAATTTTATTTAATGCAGAAATTAGACAAAGAATTTACAAAAACTAGAAATGAACCGCAAAGTTACGGATCAGTGCATTTCTGCCTTCATCTTTTACTTGAACACTCACAAGAAGTCGGGCGTGGAGAGGAAGGAGCGTCCGCCCAGGTCCATGGGGTATTTGAACATGAGGAAAAAGTAGAGGTGGCCGACCAGATTGCCCGTCAGCTCATTCACAAATCTGCACAGAGGCAAAGAGAGGAAGACTAAAGAAACCTCTCACCACCGATCCGCTGCGACACGTCTGGCTCGTCCCTTTGGGATCCGATAAAACGGGTAGGTTGGTACTTACGATCCTCCGATGATAAAGTTGAAGACCAGGATGACCCAAGGTAGGTAATGTGCCTACAAACAGAGCGGCAGACATCTTTAACTGGACGTTTACATGCAAGCAGCAGCAAAACCGCCAGAAGTCACTCCAACAATCGGCTTTGTGTCCGACGTGAACGAGGTTTGAGGCGCGTACCTTGAAGCGAGTTCCAAACCAGAAAGACACGATCATCTCGCTGTTGAACTGAGCCCAGACGTACAGCACCGACATGATCAGTGGGATCATCAGCAGCTGAAACAAAAGGCGACGCCAAGTCAGACGCTCGCAAAGTAAACTTTGTATGCAGATTTAAAAAATAGGTTATTTGCTGAAAGAACAAGACCCAGAAAAGTAATTAAGCCAGAAGTGTATAAAAATGTATATATTTTGTATTTAAGATAAAAATAAGAAAAAACATAAAACCATCTGTAAATGTGTTCAACCCAGAAACTCACATTTCTTCAGAATTGATCAAATTCTGAAGAAAAAAAAATCCTATTCAACCCGACAGATTAGCACTATGGTGTGTTGATGTTAATTTGAGCAGAAATACCTGAAGCTTTTGAGCTTCTTGACGTCAAATGAACTCTAAAAGAACTCTGTTAGTGAATTTTAGGCAGTAAAATGTTGATTTTCTTATTTAAAAAAGGAATCAAATGATTTGTTTATTTGCATCTTTTAATGCATTTCAAATATTACATAGAAAGCCTTCAGTGCTTAAATGAAAAATATGCAGAATGAGCACATTCTGATTAATCATTTATCTGATTAATCAATTAATCGTCAAAAATAATTAATTACTAAAATAACTGTTTGTTGCAGGACGATAAACATACATATCTGACTGATATGCGGCTATAAAAAGAGCCAAAGCTGGTTCTAAGCATTCAATCAAAGGAGATTAAATAAACATGCATGCCACACTTTTCAGATTTTTTTCACATAAAATCCAATTAAAACAGACCCAATGAAGAATGTGGCTGTATTGTTACAAACACATTTTTAAAAATTCATGAGGTGTGAATAGTTTTGCAAGATACGGCGCCGCTTATCGCATCCTGGGTTTTCAGTGTTACCTGGAAACAAGCACTGCATGCTTCAACAACTCTGCACAGTCAAACCTGTACTGTGGCGTAAATACAGCGAGAATTCTTACCCGCATGTCCATCAGCAGCCCGGTTATCTAGAGACGCCAAGTCAAGGACAACAAGCTCTAGGCGGTTTCATTTGCAGCCTCAGGATTAGGGAGAGGGTACTCGTGGAGGGAAAAAAAAATAAAAAATCCCCCACTTAAATCCCCATTTCAGCTCTAAAAGCACCTGGCACTCACACTGGAGCAAAGGAGCCGACCTTGACGAATCACGCCTTCCTGCTGTTCTTACCTGCGGTTATTATCAAAACTGGAAAATTTATATTCCTGATTTTGTTTGTGACTCAGTCTGAGGCGTCTATTAATTATCATTGAACTCCTGACAAAACAAACGGAGCCGGACTGTGGAGCCGCTTGGTGCTGCATGTGACCTAGATTAAGTTTCTCTGCTCTGCAGAGGGTAGACTGACACTGGGCCACTGGCGCAGAGCCACCCTGACATGGCATGCTTCTGCTGCAGAGAGAGAGAGAGAGAGAAAGAGAGAGAGAGAGAGAGAGAGATGGGGTATAGAGGAGGAACAAAAGCATCAGTGGATCTGTGGAAAACACGCCAACAAAGGGCTGCAACTTTCAGCGTTCATTCAGTCCTTTAAGGTTTTAATTTCCTTCTGTTGGCGACGGCGCTGAAAGGATACAACAATGCAGATCCAGTTGAAAAGGAGCATGAAAACATAGTCTGCAGGCCGGCCATCAAACGCTCCTAAGGATTGGGAAGAAAGGCAACATTTCAAAAAAAGAAAAAAAAAAAGAAAGGGTGACAGAAAGTGTAAGCGGCCCGACGGCCTCACCTGTTTCTAGCCGAGTGGAGTAATGGTAGAGGAAATAAAGGTTGACCAGGTAGAGGAAGCCGGTGTTTGGGGTGACGGGGAAGTAAAGGGTGGCTGTCACCGGCCTCCAGAGCTGAAAAAAAAAACAACAAAAAAACAAAAGGGATGCGGACTGGAGGCAGATCACAAATCATACATTTTCAGCCAGCTCTATCCGTGTTAATAGATCTTTTGCGGCAACGATGGGAACAACACGGCGTTTAAAATGTGCTGCAGGGACAAACGATCCAGGAACAATTGTTGCTAATCGGTTTAGCTTTTAACCTGTAAAAAATGATTTCTCTTTGTCGCGCCAACAATTCCATTAATCTGGGATGAGACAGCAGCAGCCTTTTGGTCATTTTAGGATTTACTGATTTCCTACTTGATCTCAAAGGATGAAAACCAAATTATGAGATAGAAATATCTCATATTTCTCAAATTTTTTGGCCAGCAACAACTTTTGTTTGGTACTAATACAACTGATAAAAATCATATGACTTACATGGAATCAAATTATAGCTTAACAGGCAAGATTTAATGCATTTTCCAAGATTTAATGCATTTTCCCCCAAGCTAGTTTCAAACTATTCTTTAGCTGAGCCATGGCTGACAGTATTGGAGTGGGTTGCAACATATGTTATAAACATGTTACAACCATCTCCTTACATAAAACTAGGGAGTATTTTTTATTATTATTTTATTGATACTTCATTTTGAAGCATATATTATGATATAGTCTCTTGTAGTATATAATATGTAAATTCAGTTTACTGACTCCATTATTTAAAAGAACATGTGAATACAATTATTACTAGATATTTTTTTTCTACGGAACAAAAATAATTACGAAGAACGATATTAATTGTTTTTTTAATGGTGCATTTAAAAATCATTTTCTGTCTGAATTACACTGCCCTCGGACACAAATTCAAGCAGAACGCCTTTCGTGATTACTGTCGTACAGTCGCCGCCTTGTGGACTACACCAGAACAACACCCAAAAAATAAACACATATTTACAAACCCTCTAAAACAGAAATTTCATCTCATTCGTTTAAAAATTAAAACATGAAATCCATCACTGATAACATTTTAGAATGACACGGTTCCCTGAGTATTTTCGTGTGAGCACGTTAGGGGACACGTTCAAGGCTTCCGGAAGTTCCAACCTACGTCTCGACCTCCGATTGGCTGCAGCAGAAGGCCTATTAGGGTTAGCCAGCTGCTAACAACCCGAACACATAAATAGAACCTAAACAACAACCAACGCTTTGGCTCAAAGAGACAACCATAATATACTCACCTGAAATCTGCTAAAGACCAGCTCTGGGAACAGCATAAGGTTCCTAAAATCAACCAATCCTAGTTTACCGATAAAGGGAACAGCAATCGAAGCAGCAAACCAATACCGGGTGATCAAAGGGATGCTTCGGAACCAGTCCCCGATGTCTGACATCTTTCCATAGGACTCCCGCCAACTAATAAAGGCGAAACAAAGTCTGTTCTTTAAAAATAACTCAAACTCGCTTTAAAGTACAAGCCTTCTTGGGTTTGTTTAACAGCTGCTCCACAGCCAAGTTAACATGACGTGGCTAATCACTATGAGCTAGTTTTGCATTTGTTGACGTCACAAAACTCCGAGCGGTAGCTTCCGGTTCAGATTTTCATAATAAAAGGCAACAACTCTACCTATAATATCCGCCTACAAAATTGGAAAAAAGTATATTCAGACTACGCGAAAATAATAAATTGTGAAATTTTCAAACCTTTATTGTCAGAAGGATAATTTAGTAATATGTGAAAGCATGAAAGAACAAGCTGATTTTACAGAAACTACGGATATATATTGTTGTTTTTATATTATTCTTCAGACATTGTCAGAAGATACATTGTTATATTGTATGATTGTTCTGAATTGACATAGATAACAGGCTTCTAAAAGGTTCTACATTTGTGCTTTACTTCAGTTAGTTGTATGCATGATCATACATTATAAATATAATATAATGTAATGTAATATAATATAATATAATAAATACTTTCTATAAAAATCAATGCTAATTAGTATAATTATTTTTGGATCTGCAAAATAGGCATAATGTCACTCTTAATTTGGATGTAAAGAGGCTAGTACAACCGGATGCATTTTGAATATATAATGCCAGATTTTTGTTTATGTTCTATTTCCTGTCAAATTTGCACAGCGCTCCTTTGACCATTCAGAGGAAGCCAGCAAAAGAAAGAGGCGTGTCGGTGCCAGTTGACTCAGCAACTGAGAAGTATTTTAAACTGAAAGAAGATGGTAAAGATGGACAAGATCTAGATCGCAAAGAAAATATCTGTAGAAATGTGTTATAACACAAGACTTGCTTTCCGTTATGTAAAATGCAACCTTAATGCAACCTTAGTTTAGTTCCATTTGTTCTTTTATTTTTGTTTTAATCAGTTTTATTTATCTATTGCCAAATTACATCAGTGTGAAACTCTGGTCTCCTCAATTTCAATTTCAAGAGGTATTCATCCAATTAAATATTCATTAATGCAGTAATTTCGGTAACTTATCGTCACTTCTCAACTTGTCCCAACTTGACCGATGTGGCCCTAAATGAAAATTAACTTAACATCCTCAACATGTGAAAAAAGAAAAAAGAAAAACACAAAAACACACACAAAAAATGTGATATTACTGCCAAAAACGCTTCCTGGTCTTGATTTTGGCCAACACTTTTAATTTCGCATTTCGCATCACCTCACAACGAGAGCTTCAAAAACTCAAATCCTTCACAAATTTATAAAATCCCACTTTTGTTTAGACCCCCTTACCACGTCTTTAAATACTCTACAACATATGTGATAACACAGGAAACAGCTTGAAAGCAGTGTTTTTGCAACAAAACAATACAATTATAATGGATAAAATTGAAACTCAATATTTTATGTTAGTATACCATTTTGTTCCAGGTTTCAATCTAGAAAGTGGTAGTAAAAAACCCATGCCAATCGCCACAAAGAACCATTGAACTTCAACTCCCATGATTCAAGGCCAATGACGTCATCTGTAAGCGACGCGTAACCGTCTTCAAAACAAACATGTAAGCTGTCTAACAAGCAGCTGTTTAGCTGTACTTCTGTTCATTTGTTGAAGTTCAGTCGAGTTTCTGTTAGATTTAGATTTTGATGCTGATATTTACGAAGTTTTTTGTCGATATTTTTACAGAATAAAGTTAGACTGTAGATTTTGGTTTTAAATTTCGCGCTGTTTGCTCCGCCTCTGTTCAGCTTGACTCTGCGTTATGGAGGTTGGTTGCTTCGGTCAGGTTAGGAACATAAAGAAAAGTGAGAGTGGATTATTTTTTATTTTATTTTTTTTTCCAGTGATTGTTTAATCGGCAGAGACATATTTTTTTAAATGGAGGTGACGGACATTGGAAACAAAGAGGAAGGAAAAGTATGGCATCGTAAACCAACACCCGGCAAAAGGTAGGTTTGAATATTACCCGGGATGCCTCTTTAAAACACCTGTTTCATTAGCCGTGATCATGTGCTGCTGGGCTTACAGAGAGTTATTAAAGCAGACGTGATAACGGTTTAACGTGGCAAAGTTTCGATTTCTATAAATATGTCATTTTTCCATTCGTTGTATCCTGTCTGTGGGTTTCCCTCCTTAGTGTGTTGGCGACGGTGGTCCGCACTGTTCAGCAGAACAAGACGGTGCGTTTCCTCCATGTGGCCTTCGACACCACAGGGGACTCTTTTCTGGCCGGAGATCACCATGGCAACATTTACTTCTTTGACATCAGTAGAAACAGGTGACTATCTGTGGGTCCTGCTGGGTGTGTGAGGGGATGCTGCAGAGTAAAATGTAAACAAATGGACATTTAAAGCGTTTCACAAAATCAATCCTTCCAGTTGAACTGCTTTGCATTTTGTCACATCGCAACCGCAGCATTAGGAGTAATGAGTTGGGATTTATGTGTGCAAGGAACACCCTAGATTTGTCAGTGCCATCTGCAGGTGGCCACAAGAAGGAAGAAGGTGTTTTCGTCAGAGGAGATCAAAATTAAATCTTTTGGTTTACATGCAAATGAACATTACCCTGAATGCATCATTCCCACTGAAAGACATGCAGAGTTGTGCTGGATGTCTTTCAGCACAACTGGAGGGATACTTTGCACTGGAGGGAGCTATGAAAGTCTTTTTTTTTTTAATGCATAGAACAAAAACGCTAAGTTCTTAGAGCCTAGATACTCGATGTATAAACATGCCCTCCCCGCTCCTGGGCAGGTTCCGCTTGGTGCAGAGGACAGGACAAGCCTGTACTGCTCTGGCATTCAGCCTCCGCAGGACAACTGAGTTTCTTGTAGCTCTGGTTGACCACACCGTCAAATGCTTTGACAAAGGTGAGAGGAACTCTTCTGAATCTTACATTTCAGCAGCAAAACTATCTGGAAGCAAAGACAGACAGATCGAAACATGTCGTAAGCATCTACTCACCACGCCGATGGTTTTTTTCCCCCGTGGTGCCGTGCCATGTGTTTACTTCCACAGACACGAAGCAGCTGGTCAGCTGGATGAGAGGCCACGAGGGAGCCGTCACTTCCATATCCGTCCACAGCTCAGGCCGATACGCCATCACGACATCATCAGACACCGCTCAGCTCTGGGACCTGGACACCTTCCAGAGGAAGAGGAAGCTGAACATCAGACAGTCTGTCGGCATACAGAAGGTAAACAAACAGATGCAGCGCCACATAGTTAAACTCAAGTTCACTCATACCTCTGGCACATTTAGATTTAAATCTTAAAGTCTTTTTTTTTTTTCATGATAAAAATAAAAATTAATGATCAACAATTTTGGTGATTTACTCCAAAACAAGGTTTCAGTAATGGTCTTAAATCCGTCCTTAAATGTTTTGAAACTCTAAAAGTCCATTAAAAGTGTCATTATTTACCGAATCACACTTCACGACAACAGTCATAAGCATTCATGAAGACTCCTCCCTGTTTATGACAGTGTCATGTTAGTCCCATGTAGGGCTGAAACGATTCCTCGAATGATTCGAGTACCTCGATTACTAAAATTCCTCGAGGAAAATTTACCTGCCTCGAAGCTTCGTTAATTTATGTTTTATTAGTTAGCGCACCGTGTTCCGGCCGGGACTTCATTTGCGTTGCGCGGAGCTCTCACTTCCGCCTCTGAGTTGTTGACAAAAGCTAAGTCTCAGCGGCATAAAGTCCAATCTTCAAGATTGGCCCGTGGGGATTTTATTGATTGATGATAATGCCCGACTTTTTATCGTTTTTGGGGAACCAATAAGCATCCTTAAAATGACTGGGGGAATGCCTGGAGTACGGCAGCATTTCTCCTCCGGGGCTGCTGGTTGAAAGCGAACGGCGGGAAGAGCGCTGAGGTGAGCGGATAGCCTGAACAGGGCGGGCGGCTGAGTAGCTGATGCTTACCGTGTAAATGTAGCTTTACCGACGAACCGCACAATAAATTTCATATCCCGGTCTGAAGAAACGGGTGGCGGAGCGCATCGTACATGGCTGGTAGATGAGTTTCTGAGTGTGACCAGTGAAGGTGTCGTAAATATCCCGTATTGCTTCCCCCCGTGTTCGTCCCCCGGTCTAACGGTTCGTCAGTCCGCTGGTCTATTTCCTCCCCTCCACCCCATGTTCGTTCATTCGCCCTCTCCTCCCACTCCAGGCGGCATTTCCCGTATTTTCAAACCCAAAGCGTGACAGGTTAGGTGGCAAGGTGAGTTTAATTAATCTATTAAACTCACTGAAGATGAATACATAAACTAAAAGCTGGATTGTAGACACTTTTATAACCATATTTGTGAGCCTGCCTCTTTGTTATTAAATTCAATATAATTTCAGATTTTTCTATAACTTTTCTTCTGGTTAACTTAGAAAGTGAGCTATTATTGTTACAGGTTAGTTTTCTAAACTACAAAAAAGCAACTGTTAGGGATGCTCAAATATGAAAAATTGGACTGATATTGATATCTGATAGTAACACCGGTATTATGCCAGATTTACCAATATTTCATTTTATAATTTTTTTTATCCGATTACTCGATTAATCGTAAGAATAATCGATAGATTACTCGATTACTAAAATATTCGTTTACAACAGCCCTAGTCCCATGGTCATCCCTTCAAATAAAGCCTTATCAAAGAAGCTTATTTGTGTGGCACCATTCATACACTTTGCAATACAAAGTGCTTCGCAGGAGGAAACAACATCGGATACAAAATCACATAAAAGCATAAAGACATTAGACATAATCAGGTATTTTTTTGGAAACACTAAGCCGAGACTATAAATAAATGATAAAGCAATTAATTTTCAGCGCTGATTTAAAGGAGTCAGCAGTTTAAGACAGCGGTCTGTTGTTTCTGACTAACTAAGCTGTAACTTTTTGCGTTAAGGTGGGACTCAGAGTCACTCTGTGAGGTTGGCAGCTCTGCAGCGACGCTCTGTTTCCTGCGTTTCAGGTTTTCTTCCTCCCCCTCAGCAACACCATCCTCAGCTGCTTCAGCGACGACTCCATCTTTGCGTGGGAGAGCGACACCCTGTTCTGCAGGTACCAGCTCCCCGTTCCCGACTCCGGACCCAGGATCTTTTACAAGGCCTTTGCTGTCACACGGTGGGTCTCCAGTCCATAAGATGAGCTCCTCTCCAGTGTTGCTTGTGACTGCCAGTAAAACTCTGCAGGGGTCAGAAGGCTTTAACTTGGGTGTTGTGTCGACAGAGACGGTAAAAGCCTTGCTGCCGGCGGCCGCTCCAACCTGCTGCACCTGTGGTGCCTGGAGAGCCAGCAGCTGGTCAGGGTGATCCAGATGCCGTCTCAGGTCCGAACTGTCAGGCAGCTGGAATTCCTGCCTGACAGCTTTGATGGAGGAGCCAGCCAGGTACACCAGCAGATAGGACTTTTATTTTCTCTTGACTTTGCTGAGTTTGACATGAAAGTCATCCTCCATGACAGCCGATGTCCTTCACTTTGCCTCCACATTTAGAAACCAAGTTAGATTCTGCGTTTGCTTGTCCTGATTTAAAATGAAGAGATTAAAAAAATCATCCCAGAATATGAACAACTTAAGCATTTGACATAAATACCCACTAATGTTGTAGATTTTAGATTTATTTTGAAGCTATTCAGCATTGAATAAATGTGAATTCAATCTGATTGATATATTTCAATATGTGTCTATTAAAGAGATTTTCAAATTGTTCAGAGTCATAAACATCAGTCCATCCTTCCTCAGAATATCTAAAGACAAAAATGAAAAGAGGGACAGAAACTCAAAGCATAATGAAATTATTCCATGGCAAACTTCCACATTTTTGACCAGTTACTCATTACAAACACACACACACACACACTAATTTAATTTTATTGTTCATATTGCTTCACCTCCTGTGGGATTTCCTTTTCCCATCGACCTCTCTGAGGAAAACAGCTTTGTTTCTTTTCCAGTTCCTATTTTTCTAGACAGGAAACCAAAATGTTCACTTCAAGAAATATTTTAATTGGTAACAAAAAGAAGGTTCAGCCATATTTTCTTGCTGTTGCCAGACGCTAACGAGCTGGATGTCCTGATATGATCGTGTGCTGAAGGCGAGCAGATTCACAAAAAAGCAGAAATGTACTAGAATGGAGGGAATAATCCAAATAGAGAAGAACTAAATAATCCTGGCTCAATGTTTGGAACGGCCGTCTGATGTTTCCAGAATCATTCAGAGAGAATCGCTTCCTTCTTTTGTACTTCTGTTCACCGTCTGTTGTTTCTCTTCTGCAGTTCTCGTTCGTTTTCATGTTGTTTTTTGTTTTGTTTTTGTTTTGTCTCCACAGACTTTAGGAGTGTTGAGCCAGGACGGTGTGATGCGGTTCATCAACATTCACACATGCAAACTTCTCTTCCACATGGGATCCGTGGACGAAGCCATCACCGCCGTCGCCGTCAGCCCCAACGGCCGCCACATCGCAGCCATCATGGACAGCGGAAGCATCAACATCTACAGCGCCCAGAGCCTGACGCAGGATTTGAACAAGGTGACGGTAAAACACGTTGCTAAAGAACACGTGTTCTCACTGGGTCACTGAAGGCTGTTTTGTGTCTGTGCGTCCTCGCCACAGCCTCTTCCGTCTCGGGTAGCCGTGGTCTCTGGCGCCGGAGCTGATCACGACTTTTCCAACATAAAGATGAAGGTTAGGTCAGAGGCGATCCGGCCAGCCAGGCGATCAGGCAGAGGAACACAGGTGAAGATACTGAGACCCCCTGCAGGGTCTTCAGCTGAGGACAAAGAGGTAGGAGAAACACAGAACTAATCATTTTTATTCATACTTGTTGCACATTTGGTTTATTATTTTTATTATGATTCAGCGAATTGTACCATTATTTTTACCAGAGGCGTTCCGATCCGATATTAATATCTGTATCGGTCTCCATATTTAAAAAAAAATTCTAGATCTGGTATTGCTGACAATGTGTCTGATCCACCAGGGCAGATCTATTCAGTCTGATTCTATGATTTGTGCTCTGAGCGACGTCTTGCTTTATTATTTATTTTACATTACAGTTAGAATCTCTAATTACACTTTCTGAACAATTTCAAAGGTTTGCTGCAGTTTATTTTTACATGTTTGACCAAAGTAGTGAACCTATTGTTTGTGTCTGTTTCAGTTTCTTCTTTATTTATCTTACTGTGGCTGTTTGACTCCGAAATGCTCTGACTGAACAAATTAAAGTTGTTTTTAAATGTTTGACCAAGCTTGTGAAGCTGTTAGTGAGTTTAGATGGGCTGTACTGGTGCAGAGCTATCAAATAAATTCAGTACAGTTTAATAAAGCAAACAATTTACATCAGTTCAGCACTGTTTTTCTGCATCGGATCATTATCGGTACCAGCCGATACCAAAACCTCGGATATCAGCATTAGACTTGAATAAAGCAGATCGGTGCATCCCTAATTTTTAATCCCATTTAATGTGGAAAACCAATAAAAGTTGCAATTGTTGGTAAAAAAAACAAAAAAACATAGAAAATCTGGTTCCATTAAAAATTAATGGAAAATGTATGCATTTAGTTGTATTTTTCCTTATTTTCACAGTTATAAAATAGTTTCTATTGGTCTAACACATGATAAATATACCACAGTTTGAATACATGGCTAAACATCTATTATCCAATATATTTCCTCAATCAAACAAGCCGGATCCACTGATCATTTGGTTTTCTCTCGTTTTGTGATGTAGAACGAACTACCTGCTGGTCTGAACAAGAAGAGACTTGTAGCTCTGCTGAAAGCTTTTGGGGAATTTCCAGCTAAATACAGGTGCAAACCTCTTTCTGTTGAAGGCGTTTCCATATTTGATGGTATTTTGATGCTTTACGATCATTTTCTGCGTGGTTTGTACAGGATGTTTGTGTGGAAGTCTCTGCTATGTCTCCCAGAGAACCATGCAGCGTACAGCAGCCTGACTGACAAAGGCCTGCATTCAGCCTTCCTCACTCTGCAAGACAAGTACCCAATCAAGAGCCACAAACTGCAGAGAGGATTGCAAAGGTTTGTTCCTCCTGCAAGTGTTACTGAAATCTGATATAACAGAGTAATTTTTGTCTGGTTTAATTGGTTTTTTTGTCTCCTCTGCAGGCTTCTATCTGCCTTAGCTCACTGGGCAGCCATTTTTGCAGAGGTGGAATATCTTCCTCTGCTCTCGTTTCCCTTTGTCAAGCTTTTCCAGAACAACCCCATGCTCTGCTTTGAGGTGGTGGCCACCGTTATCGGTACGTCTTTACTGTGACGCCTTCTAAAAGATTAGCTTAAAGCAGGTTTCCTCTGTAATGTCTGCTGACTCACTGTGTGCTGGTTTAGTGAACTGGTGCCAGCACTGGTTCGAGTATTTCCCCAACCCTCCTCTGAACATCCTGAGCATGGCGGAGAACATTCTGGGTCATCACGACAAGGAGCTGCTGCAGCACCTGATGGACTGCGGCATCACCTCGCAGGTAACGGCGGCGGCAGCAACAACAGGCCAACAATCAGAGACAGTCTGGAGTCTGACTAATACTGTTTCAGGAACGGAAAATAGTTTCCACTGTTTCTAGACTTTAATTAATGCCACAATATCCATCCATCCATCTGATTGGTCCATAATCCACCATTTCTTAATCTGTTCATCTTCTTAATTCATTCTGTCAAAATATGCCACAAGCGACTCTGAATTTTCCTTCTGGTAAAGTTTGTAATCTTCACATACTGAATGTCCGGAGACTTGTCAGACACTAGAAGTTGCACGTTACAGTAACGGGTTTATCCTCACTTCTAAGAACCCTGTCCTCCGTCTCTCTGTCTGTCCCAGCTGTACGTGTGGCCGCTGTTGGAGACCATGTTCTCCGAGGTTCTGACGCGCGACGAGTGGCTCCGGCTGTTTGACAACGTCTTCTCCAACCACCCGTCCTTCCTGCTGATGGCCTGTGTGGCCTACATCATCTCCTGCCGGGAACCTCTGCTGCTGTGCTCCCAGAAGAAGGACTTTGAGGTACGCTTTCTTGCCCCTCCATCTTAATCACCACTGCGATCTGTTGTCACAAATGTACCTTCCTCTTCCTCCTCCTCAGTACTTTTTTCACCATCGCAACAACCTGGACGTTGGGGCGATGATAAAGGAGGCCTACAGGATTACTGGCAGCACGCCGGCTGCCATCCACCCCCGAACCCTGCTCTCCGACTTTATGCCCCTCACCAGCGGCCAGTACCCCATCTTCAACCAGTACCCAGAATTCATAGTGGAATTCCAAAGCAGGGAGAGGGAGCGAATACGGCTGCAGGAGATGGAGTACCTCAAAGAAAGGCGAGCTAATCTCAATAGCAGACATGTAACTGCATCATCGCAGCTGCATGATGATGATGTAATGACATCTGTGAGCGGAGCGAGTTAATCATATTTTTATGTTTTCCAACTGCAAAAAAGGTAATTGTCCAGCAGAGGACAGGGACCTTTTTTCTTTTCCTTCTTCTGTCCTGGAGATTGTTTTTGTTCATCTGTGTTACATTTAGTATGTTTACATTTTTTAGGACTATTTTATCCTGTCTGAGCTAAGGATGCAAGTCAACTATTAACGAGTTAATCTAAAGTTGATCGACTAATGATTAATAAGCGACAGTTTGGTTTTTTTTACCGGAGTTTACTCTTGACTGTCTTTCCATAACAGGAAGGGCTTAAATGTTCAAATTTAGCCTCTGACACAAGGAGCCGGTGCAGATGGATACTCATTGTTTCCAAGTTTATATCTTAAATGAGAAATGTAAAAAAAAGATTTTATTCTGGGTTTTTTTTCCTTTTATTTTCATTTCATTGTCATGCCACAAACATAAAAAAACATTTTGTGGAAATTAATTGACCCAGAAAGTTAAATACCTGTAAACATTTAGACAAATGTCACTGTAATACCGTTGTTTTTTTAACTTCTTTAATTTATTGTTGTACAGATAAAGGAGAAAAATCCATTTATATATATATTTTTTGTATCATTGATAGGAGGAAAAAACTAATTTTGGCCCCCGATGCAAAACACTTGGACATGGACAAAGAGATCGTTATTGGAATTAATTCACCATTAATCGACAATCAATCATAAGTCGATTAATTGTTTGCGTCTCTAGTCTGTTATTCAGACCTAAAGTGACTTTTGTGGCGTCTTCAGGGAGGAGTTGTCGGCACTGCGAGCCGACTTTGTGCGCCGCCAAGCTGAAGAGAAAGCCTACTACGCCCAGCAGGTGGATTTATTTACTAGACTTCCTCACAAGCAAACGACTGTATTGTGTCAAAGTGTTCAGATTTGAATACAAATCACCTGTTTTTGAAAGCTAAGCACCTGAAATAATCCGATTTATTAAACGATTTCAATATAGGAGTTGCTTCAGAAAGCCGAGGAGCAGCGCAGAAACATCCTGGCACAAGAGGAGGAGAAGCTCGCACAGCAGAGGACAAAGTATCCAACGACGCTCTCCTGTATTCATTGTTTCTACCAAGAGAAGAAACGTAGCATTAGTTATTAAAGTTTCCACGGTGTTTAGGCTGACGGCGATGAAGAGAGAGCTGAAGGTGAAGGAGCTACACCTGCTGGACGCAACTAGAAGACGCTTCCTGAAGCACCAACAGGATCTCCAAGCCTCGCAGATACAGAGGCTGGACCAGGAGATCAGCAGGAAGGTAAGCTTCTCTGCGTCTGAGTGTCGCACCTGTAATGTCTGCGACGTTGAGCTTCTTTTTTTTTGTTTGTTTTTATGATGAACCTCGATACTCGACCCAGATGGATCAGCGGGATCAAGAGACGGCCGCAGCGGTTCAGGAGCTAGAAGTCAGACAGATGGAGCTGGAGGTGCAGAGGAAACGGCTTGAGCAGGTGACGAGAGCCGCCGGGGCCTAACGGGGAACATACGGGCCGTTTACGTCACAAAAACACTTAGATTAATGGTTCTCTACGTGGTTTGGGCAGGTGCTTGAAATCCTTAAAAACGCTTGAATTTCAATTAGGTATTTTTACCATTTGGAAAGTGCTTGATTTCCAAACTGCTCAGTTTTGTAATAAACTGCAATCTAACGTTTGATTAGAAGCCTAAATTTGGAAAATGTTATTTATAGTTGAAACCAGATATGTTCATACACATAATAAAAAGGCAGACATATTTTTTTTCTCAAGGTCTGGAGTTAAATCAGACTGAAGTTTTCTTACTTTAGGTTAATTTAGAATTAGAAAAAATGGTGAACAAACCCTGAAATAATTGCTGCTGCTTAGGACCTGCTGAAGAAGCAGGAGCGCGTCGGACGAGAGCTTGAAGAGGAGGTGCAGCTGAAAATGAGAGCTGCAGAGAGAGCAGATGAGACCGGCCCAGAGCTGCTGCACGGCGCAGAGAGCAACCCGCAGGTCAGCGACACACCCCGCTGGAAATTTAGCACCTCGCAGCAGTTGTCCAAGGAAAGCACTAAGCAGTTATCATGACTTGGGTTTTGGTCCAAGTTTCTGCAATATTTACCGTCTGTTCATGCGACATAAACTCTCACACAGGCCCTGGAGGAGTCCCTGGCAGAGGCGTACCAGCTGGGCCTGGAGTCGGACTGGCAGAGAGAGGTGCTGGGGCGCCTGCAGCAGGTCGAAGCTGAGCAGGAGAGGAAGAGGAAACTGCTGGCAGAGCTTCAAAGAAAATCTCTGGCAGAGGAAGAGAAGCTGGCTCACACCGTGAGAGAAGTGGCAGGAAGAAAAGTGAGAATAGGATTTTTTTCTTTTTTCTTATTTTTATCAGTGTTTATTAGTGTGGAACAGAAACAAATGATACAGGTGTAATTTTATCTCAGACTTCAAAACAAATGTAATCTCTGAGAAGTGTGGGATTTGTTCAGGGGTTTTTTTTTGTTGTTGTTTTTTTACTGTTTTTATTCATGGAGAGTGATTGCTGTGTTTATTTTGCAGTGGGATGAAGTGATGAATAGTAGAGCAGAGTTACAGGAGCAGCGACTGGCCTGGTCCACAGCAGACACAGGTAACACATCACACACACACCATGGTAGAGGTGGACATTAATAGATGGTCAAACAGCCTTTAAATTTACCTGAGAAAGCTGCCCGGAAACCGCCTGTATTGTCGGATATTAACGGGGAGAAAAAACTCCATCTTCAAAACACCTCGAATCAGCTGTAGGTGTCATGTCAAGGCCACTAGATGGCGATGTGATTTTCAGATTGTCATCGAATGCGCAGGCGCTTTTGACCTTTAGTTTCCGCCTCATTGTAAACAATAACCCGTAATCATAGACATGAATATGCCCGTAATCCTATGAGCGAAGAGCTCATGCAACACTTTTATTCCTTATCAGAAACCTGTTAAACTGAACCGGTTATTAGTACAACATAGCATAATGCTATCCGCCATTGTTTTTGTTATTATCAACCCGTGCACGCTTAGCATAAACCCTACAGCCGTGCGTTCTGCACATGTGCGCCGTCACCTCCGCGGGTGGTGCTACACACAAAGGCTTCACTCTTTCATTTTCCGGACTTGTTTCTGCTCAGACTGCTCCCTACCACAAGGTGGCAGTGTCGTATCAAGTTGTTTGCCAGTCACTACCAAAGAAATGCTCTGCATTGCACAAAATCGATAAACACTCACTTCTGCCATTACAGGATTTTAAATTAGAACATTTCCGAATAATTAATTCAAATAACATTTAGAATGTGTTTAATCAATTTTAATCGATTTCATTCTTCTTTACCATAATAAAAAACTCTCACCTCTGAATTTTAACATAAATGATGTCCAGGAAACCTGTACTACACAGATTTAATCTGGTCTTTTTTTATTGCCTCAGAAGGAGAGAGACTTCTTCACAGACCTGCTGCTTCTGTTGCAGCTAAAGGTGTAAATACAGCCACAGCGAGGAGCTCTGCCGCCACCCAGAGGCAGGAAAGCGCCAGCATGGTGTGTCTGAACAGCACTTCACCTTCAGGGAGCTCCTCCACCAGCTGTGAGTCGGTTTAAGCAGTAAAAACGCATTACATTAAATACATTTTAGTTCACTTCTTCAGTGTTTTTGTGTGGTAATAATTATTTAATAGTAATTAAGGGTTCTGTTTGCGTCCTGGTAGTCTCCCTGGACCGCGGCCGAGCCCTCTTGGACAGCAGCGAGAGGGAGCTGCTGAAGGAAATCAGGGAGCTGAGACAGAAGCTGGCAGCGCGAGCCAGAGACTCTTCACCGTCTGTGCCCACGCCGTCCTCTGTGTCCTAATGACCACCAGCTGCCTTCTGTCATCTGCCTGTTTAAGGGAACATATTCTGAACCTAAGCTCACTGCAGCAAAACACAAACAGTGACTCAGACCGTGGAGCGTGCTGACTGGCTGCTGCGTGTTTATGAACCGTCCGCCCTTCCATCTCAGACAGGTTGAGGTTTTACTTTGCGCAGATGAACTCATGCATGAGAAGATTCTTTAACAGCATCATTGAGTGCAGTGAGAAGTTTAATTTATTTCAGTTCTGGGAAACATTTTGTGATGAAAAGACAAATGTGACCTGACGCCATTCCTGCATCTTTTCCCGTCTTTGCTCTCTGAAAAGTCCTTAGTCAGCAAAAAAAAACAAACTAAGAAGTGCTCCAACAAACAGTCCAGATGGATCAAGTGGAGCGGTGTCAGATTGGTGCTGCGTTTGAATGTCTGATTTCCACTTCCTACTCACCAGTGCGTCTTCTCTCTCTGAACTTCTCCGGTATTTTCTGTACTTGTGACCTCGGCGTGCGTAATATACAGACTGAAACCCTCTGATGAGGAAGGAGCAACAACTTTAAACGCAGGAATATAAATTAGGGGCACAATGAGCACTCTGATTTCTGCTGCAGTAAACGGTGCAGCATGAACTCTTGCAGCCATTGTAACCATAGACACAAATAAGTGGCCGTAACTACTACTTACTTATTTTTATATTTTCTTTGGTAAGAGCACCAGTGCTTTAATTTGATCTTTTATTATCTTTATTATATCAGAGATGTTTTTTTTATTTATATTTGTCTCGTTTAAAGCCATTTTTGATAAAGCCGCCAGCATTCTGTCTGTTTTATGGTAACTTTTGATTCCCATTTATCTCATCTTGATACATTTTATAATGATTTACTCACATTTGACCTAAAATACACCACCTAGGCATTTTTTTCAAAAGCAGTCACTGTGTGACCAAAGCATCCTCCTTTTGGCAGGGCAGTGAAAAGCTACAATTATCTACTGAACGTGTTGCAAAGACTCGTGTTTAACTTTTAAAGCTGACAAGTGGCATCGATGCAAAGCAATACCAAAGCAGAAAAACCTCCAAAAAGGTAAAAAAAAAAAAAAAAAAAATCACTGCATTGAAGACAGTCGAAAACAGATGCATGTCAGCTGGAGATCTGCTTAAATGTATCATCATCAGTGTGAGAAACAGCCTTGGCTGTGTGTTTGTGTCTCTGCTCCTAATCCCTGTCTAGGTGTGTCTACCATTGAACCAAAAGCCAATCAGCTGTTCTTTGACAGGAGGTGAAGTGACAGCCATCTTCATTCCAGTCACTCATTCGTTCCTGCGCCCATCAAGCTGCCTCAGGCCTGGGAACAAAACTCTACGTCTGCTGTGCTGAACTATTAACCACATCATGAATGTTTTCCTACTGCCTGTAATAAAACAGGCAGTGCTGTGTTTCTTTCATTTAATTACACACAGACATACATTCCTCTCTATTTTTTTTTAACTTCACATGTATGATAGGATCCTTAACTGTTTAAGAACCTTGAAAGAGCACGCATACTTCCTGAACAACACAATTTGTCAGGATTCAGCCACAAACTAATTTATTTCATTATTAATGTGATTGAGCAACACAAAGCAGCATATGCCTATGACATTCTGTGGCTGTTTTTTGAAGACTACAGATGTTTTCTTAGAAAACGAATCGCATCACAAAGTCCAAGGAACACCAGGCCAGAAGAAAGTCAATTTGAAAGCAGAGTTGATTTATGAAGCAATTTCCCAAGC
This sequence comes from Poecilia mexicana, assembly GCF_051168715.1. Lineage (NCBI taxonomy): Eukaryota > Metazoa > Chordata > Actinopteri > Cyprinodontiformes > Poeciliidae > Poecilia > Poecilia mexicana. Next base: position 24,989,205 of record NW_028263385.1, on the reverse strand, counting down.
TTTAACCATCTCACGTAAAAAAAAAAATGTCCAGTATTTTACCCAAAGTTTAAAAGAGTCTGGCGCAGCTGCAAATCTGCAGATTAGGGAGGCAAAAAGAAAAATCTCCAGAAAACCTTTAGTCCAGTTTAAAGTTTGCCACAGGCTGTACTGGACACAAATACTGTGGCCAGATTAGACCAATATCTAATTTTTAAACCTAAATCCAAAATGTCATGTGTGTTTTCTGTCTCCACTGTGAAACATGGTGTTGGAAGTATCATGCTGTGGGGAGTTTTTTTTTTTTTTTTTTCCTGTTGCAGGGACAGGAAAGCTGATCAGAGTTGATGGGAGTTTCACTTTCCAGCATAATATTAACCCTAAACATACAGAACAGAACTAAATGGAACAGCTAAGAAGAAAAACAACTTGTGTCAAAATGGTGTAGTTAAAGTCCAGGGCTAAATCTAATTGAGAATCTTTGAGCGTTGATTTACTAATATATATATAATTACTACCGTAGTAACGATACTAATCATTACTATGTTTACTGTCACATAGTAATGATGGCAACGATTACTAGTAATCTAACACATAAAATACCAAAAACGGAGATAAAAGTTGAGGATGGTGAATAGTTCTGCAAAGTGCTGTGTGTGATAAACTCACCTGTCACATCTCATCATGTTGAGGAAATCACCTGGCTCTCAGCAGAGGCGGGTCTACCTGTCTTTCCACACCAGTAGTTCTCCCACACAGCTGCAGCAGAACCGCGGATGCAGTTCTTCTCTTATTATGCTGATCCAGACTGAAGCTTTTCGAATCAGAACCGTTCCTCCAGCCAGAAAAACCTTCATCAAAGTTCCTCCACCATGGATGGATCCAACAACATCTCAGTTTTGTCATACAGAAGGTTCCAGCCTGTGGGGAAGGTGAGGCGGCGGGTTCAGGGCCTTCGCATCCCCTCGTCCTCTAATTATTGCCCCTGTACGGCCAGCGGAACCACACCGGACCTGAGCCACAACGAGAGCGCGCGGCTAGCGGCCGACTGCCTGCTGTCCCGGGGCCTGGAGGGATACCGCCAAGTGCTGCAGGCAGAGGGGGAGGTGGACTTCCTGTCAGAGCTGGAGAAGCTTTACGTCCTACAAAACGGGAGAGATGCAAACACAGGTTGGATGTTTTCCTCTTTTTCTTTTTTTTTTGTAATTTCAGTTTTTTACTGTCTTGTGTTAACAGATGATGCAGATGAAATAGACAACATGGATAAAGAGTTTGTCAACCTGTTTGCCCATTGTGAGCCCGACACGAGCAGCGACTCCACAGTGGAGTGTTTGGACCAGAAGATCGATAAAGGTATTAAATTACTTTACTGCAGTCTTCAGGCTCCAATTTCTGACTCCACAGATGGGAAATTATTGGCTGTTGTGTCGGACGATCCCAGTAGGGCTGCAAAGTTATCGATTATTCTGACGATTAATCGTATAGAAAAAATTAGCACATTGTACAGATTTTTTATTTAAGCACTTAAGCCTTTTATATACAATATTCAAAATACATTAAAATATGAAAATATAAGTAAATATTTCACTTCCTTTTTTTAAAATAAGAAAATAAACATTAATGCAGCAACAAAGTGAATTTAAATCTGGTGAAGCTTAGACTATGCAAACAAAAGCTTTTGTCATTTTAAATGCAAAATATAAATGTATGTTATAGAGTTTTGGCTTAATTACAGCTCTGAATATGTAGTTGTGTTTTTTTTCAGCAAATGGCATCTTTTGAGTCTGTATTCTCCAGTTGGCGATTAATTGATAACTAAATAAGCTGACGATTATTTCAGTAATCGATTCATCACGATTAATCTGATTAATCATTTCAGCCCTAGATCCCAGCCCCGAGGTGTTTCTCCAGTCTGATAGGACTGCAGCTGCCATGAAAGATCTGGTCAGACAGTTCCTCAGAAAGGCTAAACTGGTACGATAGGAGGTGTGTTTGTGTGACATGAATCCATGTTGCTGTAGTACCACACAGTTGGCAGGCATGCAGGTGACGGTGTGGGTGCGTGTATGTGTGTGTGTGTGTGTGTGTGTGTGTGTGTGTGTATTCAGGCCTTGGCTGTAGTGATGGACGCCTTCAGTGACCCGGAGCTGCTGTGTGATCTTCTCGAGGCGAGCAGGAAGAGAAACGTGTCTGTTCACCTCCTGCTGGACCACGTTAACCTGGAGGGGTTTGTCAGCATGTGGCAGGAACTCAAACTCATCAGCAGAAACTTCCCGGTAAGTATTTTCAAAACAGGAAAAACAAAAAAAAAAAAAAAAAAGAAAGAAAAAAGCTGGACTTATTTGGCTTCAGACAGTGAGAAGAAAATTTGCTGCTGCATGTTTGTGATAGTTAGCGTGTGTTGGTGTGTACAGAAGGTGTCGGTGCGAAGCGTCCCAGGTCAGACCTACAGCGCAAAGACGGGCAGGAAGCTGACAGGTCAGATAGCGGAGAGTTTTATCATCGCTGACTGGGATGAGGTGCTGACTGGTACATACAGGTACATCTACACACACACACACACACACACACGCACACCCCCACACACACACACACACACACACACTGCAAAAACACACCCAGTTTCGCCAAGTATTTGTGGTCCAGTTTCTAGTGCAAATATTTTAGGACACTTTAAGTAAGACAAAAACTAACTTAACAAGTAACTTTTTAGCATGATGTAGGAGCTAATCTGGCAGATTTTTCCCTTGTAACATGGGAAAAAAATTTTCTTATAAGTGAGCTTTACTTACATCATGTTATAATGTCATTCCTCATCAAAAACAAACCTAGAGTGTTGCCTTGACTCTTTCTTGCACCTCTGAGGAATCCTTGAATCTTCTGTGGGAACCATTCAGCTGTGCAAAACACCTGGGTGCACCAAGCTCCTCCTCAGACCTGCACTTTCCAAGTTTCCGAGCTTCCGCTTCACAGATCAGCCCTTGATTTACCTGATTGTGCTATAAAATAGCATTATGTGTCCAGAAAAGACAAAATACTGCCCCTATAAGATATTTACATTAGAAACTAGGCAAAAATACTTGGTAATATTTGGTGTCTTTGCAGTATGCCGCTTCCAGAAAACGTTTTCTGTTTCTCTATTAATGCTTCCATTATTGTATAGCTCTTTCCTATGATGTATTCCTGTTTTTGGTGTCTCCCTCAGTTTCACATGGCTGTCCAGTATGGTCCATCAGAGTCTTCTGGTTCTCATCAAAGGTGCCTCGGTCTCACATTTCCATCAGGAGTTCCTCAGGCTTCACTCCAGCTCCAAGCCGGTCCCTGGATTTGTCACTTTCATCTCTCTGCCACAGTGTCTTTGCCTTTACTCCCGATCTCATGAGCATCCAAATGGCTGTAACTGGAAATCCCACAAGACTTTGACAGCAGCATGTTCACATGGAGAGATTAGTCTACAGCCTCCTCAAGGCGATAAGCAGCCCAGAGAGAAAATACGTCCACATCTGCCTCTGTGGCCTTCGGTTCAAACAGCAGCAGAAAGTGGGACAGGATCCAAGACGGAGCTGCAGAATCAGAACCAGATTCACGGTCACCCTCATCTTCCCGATCAGACCTTCTCAGATGTTCAGCTTCTCAGCACCACCTTGAAGAAGAATGCCGAGGTCCAAGAGCCGCTCAATCTGAACGATCTGCCCCTAACACACGGGCGGCAAAATGTTCACCGTCAGTCAGGCTTAAGGAAGCAAAACAGCCTCGCTCTCCCAGATGGGAGCAGTGAAGGAGTTTTCGCTCAGCAAAGGAACAGAAACACGTCGGCAGGGTTCACACCAGACATCCAAGCACAAAGAGACCAACCGGATTCTTCACGAATTGCTCACGCTAAGGTGGAACTTCAGTGTGATCAACCTCAACTCCTCTCACCTCCGTCGTCACAGAAAACACGACCGAACGTCAGCCGTCAGGTCTCTTTCAGGAGCTCCAGGGAGTACATGCCCAACCTCCAACCCAACGCCTTCAGAGGAACCAGCAAGCAGGAAGGGTTCATGGAACGACATCAGGGCCGTCTGAACTCGTCCTCTCACACAGTGACCTCCTGCTTTAGACCAGCACCAACAGGAACAGGAACCGCTCTCGGTCCCAAGCAGCAGGCGGAGTCCAAGCGGTTCCTGTCAGGCTTACGGGCCACGGTGCAACCGCATCACGTCAGACTGCACTGGAGCCCACAGAAGGCTGCGCGACCCGGAGCGATGGCTCGCTACAACTCCTTCAGCGGTGCACATGAGACGGGGCAGGCAGGCTGGAGAACCCTGCAGAGCAGCAGCAGCACGTCGCTGCGAAGGAGCCTGAGCCTGACGGAGAGAAGCCCAGCAGGATACAGAGGAGCAGGACTTCACCTTGTATCAATACATCCACAGTTTTAATGAAAAGCCCATGCAGTAACAGAGCTCCACTGGACTGAGAGATTCAATCAGCGGACAAGAAGCAGACCAAAAACAAAGCAATGCAGAAATCTGAAATCAAAGAGAAATTGTATGTAATTTACAAAATGCAATAAAAAACGTAAGGAAAAAAAAAAAAGAAAATGCTCCATTTCTTCTTTGCCCCTTTACTTTGATACCACTGGATGGAGTCCATTGCAACCAAAGGTCTTTGGACGCCACATAACGCATAGCGTTAGTTTTCCACCACGTTATTCTCCATTCACATGGTGAAACACGGTAGTGGCAGAATCAGGCTTTCTGTGACAGCAACAAGGAAGCTGGTTAGAGCTCATAGGAAGATTATTTTTTCACAAAACAATTGACAAAAAAAAAAAGTCCATCTCCAGACATTCACTGTACTGACTGAAGGGAAGCAGTACAAATGTTTGCCAGACTAAACAGATTTTTAATTAGGGGAGGAAAAATGATTTAGTTTCCACTTGTTAGTTTTCCATTTTACTTTGTCTGTCACATAAAATCCCAAAGGGAATAAGCTTTTGGCTTTGAAGCAAGAAAAGCTGGGAAACCGTCAGTGGAAATGAATCGATTTGCAAAGCACTGCTTTTCTGGTTCAGCTTTTATCTTTTAAAATTGACAGATTATCTGATTCCGTCTTTCAAAAGTAACTCAACATGACACGGCATGTCAGTTCCCACAACTTTGAATGGCCTTTCTGGTCTGTTATAAACATGACTTGGTTTTCCTACTAAAATGATTCTTTTGTGTCGAGTTTTCCTCTTCAATATTAAATATTAAATAACCTCCCAGGCTGGAGTTTCTCATCTCATTTAGTGTTTGTGAGGACAAACTTGATTCAATCCAATCCAATTCAGTTAATTTACAAATGCCATCTGAAGGCACCTCACAGAGAAATGTCAACTTTTCTCAAAATATCTGAATCCTGTTTTCTTTGGACCATTTTTGATAACATTTTCTAAAAGTCTGAAGAACTTAAATGTAGTATTTTAGACAAAATATGTTGTAAAAATAAACATTTATTAATTTGTAGAACATATAACCATTTTGAAGAAAAGAAGAAATAAAAAGACGGATATTAAAATATAAACAAACCTGTTTACACAGAGCACAACATGTTATACATGTAATACTTATAGCTACACTTACTGGCAACACATTACTTATTCTTTGGTCGTCCCAAAAAAACAAAAACAAAAGAACTTAAATATACTGCAACACTGCTATATCTGCAACAAATATTTGTTTGAAGCATCTTCAGCGTGATCTGAAATCCTCTGCCAGTTTGGCTGCAAACATGGATTCCAGCAGCATTAAGGTTCAGCCTGAGGTCCATCAGTCTGTGACGCTGCGGCCAGTAAAACGCTGCTCCACCAACGCTCCCTGAAGCTCTGCAAGCACACCGAGGTCAGGCTCTCCCCGTCCTGGTAGTCCTCCCTCATCTTCTCTGGGATCAGGTCCTCTGACATCACCTGGATCATCAAAGCAGCAGCAGAAGGTTCTAGTAGAAGCAGAGTCTAGACTCTCTGGGAATGAAGTGAAAACTCGTCCCGCTCACCTCGGTGAGAGCCTGCAGCGTCGCTTCTTTAGGATTTAGTCGCTGTAGCGCCTCTTCTGTGATCCGGAGAGTCTTTTCACTGCGCTGCAACACAAAGGAGGACTGCTGCTGGCGCAGGATTCTCAACAGGAGCCTTTTAAAAAAAACACATGAAATAGGTGTATGATTTACACATAAACACTAAAACCAAGGAAACCTGTCATTTCATGTCGCCTGCTGCTGTGTGGAGAAATGTTTAACTGCTACATAATAAATGACTGTTTTCAGGTTGTATTTATGTTTAATGTAGGGCTGGACAATAAATCAATAACAATATACATCATGATAGACACGTGATCAATATCAATAGATAATACTGATAGAATATTCAATCATTTTGCTGAATTCCAATCCAGAACCGCACAGCATTCTGGGGGATGTAGGCTGGCTTTGCCAGCTAAGCAAGATTGGTGGCATCAACTAACTAACTAACTAACTCACTCTGGTTACCTAGCAACAACCTGTTGGGTAACTTGGCAGCAGCATTTTAAGGTTTCCCCACCGTGCCTCACAACTGCCGTGGAATGAAAACATACAAAACTAATCAATGATTATCAATATCGACTGATATGAAATGCTTATATTGTGATATGTTTTTCAGCCATGTCGTCCAGCCCTAGGTTAATGTCCCGTTAGCTGGGTGTGATATAGCCTGTGTTAAAGCAGCAGCTTCATCAGAAAGCGTTACCGTGTTCTGATGAAACACATGCAAGCTCTCAGCCAGACCCGGTCCTCAGTGAGCTCTGCTGCCCCCTTCTGGTCCGCCTCAGACTCTCCTTTCACAGCCTCTGATGAACGTTCTGGTACACAGAAGCACATAGTCTATATATATGTATATATATTGAGCTAAATATATGTAGATTAAAATATTTTTATCTACAGAAGGTTGCTGTACCCATGTCTGAGTTGCAGTCCAGCAACTGTAAACACGTCTGACCCAGGCTGAACCAGTGCCAGGGGTTAAAGGGCAGCAGGCTGCACAGCTGCTGCAGGCAGGACATCTGAGGCCCCACACAGCCAAAGTGCTGGTAAATGCTGACCTTCAGGACGTGTTCAGATTTAAAGTTAGCACTCACACCAATCTGAATTATGAACAAAAAGGTTTTATTTGATACGGACTTTGAGCAGCAGGAGGCTGGTCAGGTGGCAGGTGTTGGAGGCGTCTTTGTTCTGCAGGAAATGGACACAGTGTGAGGAACGCTGTTTACTACAGGAGACATCTGATCTTATTTTACAAAAGATGTTCTTTTCTTAATCTATCAAAATGTATTGTATTTTATGACAGTTCTTGACTTAAATCATCGAAACCAACTACATCATCATTCAGAGATTTTTTTTGTTTTTTTTGTGAATAATTACAGCAGGTAATCTTAGGAAAAACCTGCAGGAAAAGAACTTCACCAGTAATCCAGCTAGCTCCAGCGCCTGCTCCCTTTGTCCCAGCTTGGTGCAGCATCGAGCCATTCCCTCCAGGACGTCGCGCCTGATGGTCAAGTTGTTGTCTGCGATCCACTGCAGGCAGCTGCTGTAAGCATCCAGGGCTCTCTGAACGAGGTGGCATGAGACACAACGACAGTCAAGCAATGATTCGGCTTTAAACTTAAACAGCTGGTATTACTGCAGTGAAAGTATAAAACATCTAGAGCCTCACTTCACATATTTAAATCATAAGAGTTAAAGGTGTGTGATTAAAGGATTGTAAAGCAGCTTGGCCTGATTAAAAAAAAAATTAAAATCTTTGTGTGATGCCGAATGTTTCCCTGTGCATTAATAAATCCTGTATTTTTGTACATAAACAACTATTTGAAATATTATGGAAATATTTCTCCTCTTTCCATCTGTCTGTTCTTCTATTCAAATTAGGAGCCAAACATAAGAGTTTACACATTTCTCATCAGAATGCTGTCGCTTTGCATGCAAATTTTGCTGCGACGTTCCAGTTGAAGTTCAGTTTTGCAAACTCTGCAGGGGAATTCACTAAAGAGTGAGTGAAAGAAAATTGAAGAACTCCAGTTACCTGATAGTCCCCATGTCTGAAAGCCAGGTCACCTCTGAACTTGAACACTTTCTGCTTCTCCAAGGAATCGTCCGTATCCAGAGCGCTGCTCTCACAAAACCACTGCGTGGAGAAACAGGAGGACGTGACTGATATATTAACTGCGAAGTGTAAACTTCAATGTTTTAGAAAATAAAAATACTAAAAATTATGAAAGTATGAAGTACCACAATCTATCTTTCCCGTATTTTTCCAAGCTTACAAGTCATTTTAATAACAGGCTTTCTGACACAAAATAGCAGCACAAAGTCAATAATCATCCTCTGGCAGATAGTCTCACCTCTGGTTCACACAGTTTGGCGTTATAAGACGACAGAGACTCACACACCCGCTCCCTGGCCTCTGAAAACACAGAGTCATCAAAGGTGCTGCCGAATATCTCCATCCAGAAGTAAAAAGACGCATAAAATATGCTATTCCAACGAAAAAAAAAATGGATCCAAATATTTCAACTCGACTTCACCAGTTTGAGTTTGACGACAGTCACTCGGTCCGTCAGGAGCTGTTCCGACGGAAAATTCGATAACTCTATAGTTCCGGGACGAAAGATTCTCGAGAATAAGGGGACAGGGACGTATAAATAAAGGTCAGACGGAGTTAACAGCTCTGTTAAAATGCAGTTTGTTTGTTTGTTTATCTATTTACATTCGATTTTGAACCCTTTGGTGTGTTAATGTTTGGATTGCTTTTTTTCTTTTTAGGAAAGAACAACACAGTTTTATGGAAGATTTTATTTTACATTTTTAAATTCATAATAGACACCAAAATTATGCAACACTCTGCCACCAGATGTCAGACAAACATGTCCACTCGGTGTTTCTAAGTCAAAATTGTGTTTTATAGATTTATTTGTTTTTCTTGATTTTATCTTTAATTTGAATGTTTTAGATTATTAAAAATGAAGAAAATGAAAAGTTTTATAACAACAAAGGAATACCACAATTGAAATAAAATAGAAGTCCTAAATCTCAGTGGTACTGACAAATAAAATTAAACTCTTCATAGTCAGACTTGCTGAACCAGTGATGGTCTTTCTGTGTCTCTATGGCTCCACTCATGTCACAGTCTTCTTTATATCTATCCTGACCCCAGAATTTAAACTCTACAACGTTGTCATCAACCCAGAACCACAAGTCCAGAGTGCAGGTGTAGTGAAGTCCGATCCATACGAAGGGACTGTTGGCTTTCTCAGCCTCCAGCTCAGCAAAGGTCTGCATCTGTTCATCCAAGATGGAGGCCAGATCTCTGTGGTTATCTCTACAGTAGTACAGAGCTTCTTCCCAGGTCTTGTTTTGGTCAATCAGTAGAAAAGGTGAAGCTTAAAAAAGAAAACAAACTTACTTTAAAATATATTTGCAATAATATCCGTAAAAATTAAAAACTTAAGTTTCCTTGAAAACTAAAATCATTACAAATTATTTTATGTGTCTTTTTATGGTGGGAGTTCATCACATACTCATTTCTGCACCAGTGATTTTCACATGACAGAGAACCATATGTTTGTTTTCTGGTATGATCACAGTGACGTATCGCCCCAACACTGAAGAAAACTTATAGACATTGGGATGGTCGGTTTGGAAAGTTGTGATGCTTTGGACTCTGGATAAGAGAGAGATAAAACAAAATTAAACCTACCACTGACATGACAAAGTAAACTCTTCAACAGCAATGAAACAAAAACAGGAAATTAGCAGTAACTTCACATTTATCAGAGTGTACGCAGTTTACCATGAATGTAAAGATGTTATCCATTGAAGAAAATTCTTTAAAAGTCATGGGCAACATTTTGCTTTCATTCATCTGCAGATATGTTCATACATCAGTGTATTAATTATTATATTAATAATGTTTAATGTAAAAACTATCCACAAACAATTCGTTGAGCCTTAAGGGATGGACTAAACAATTCTGTCACGTATATTGTATCTCAAGAGGGAAAAAAATCTAAATCCTGCAGTGATCAAATTTGCATTTCGAAGGTTTGTAAAATAATTATTTCATTGGATAAAACACACGCAAAAGCCTGAAAATGTGAAATAAATCAGTTTAAGATAACATGACCCTTACAAAAGTAAGGATCTTCACACCTGATATATATATATATATATATATATATATATATATATATATATATATGGTGCCGTTGTTCTGACGAGAGTTCCCAATGTAGATCTTGGCACCTGATATATCAATCACCTTATTTTGTGGATAGAGATAGAGATTGTGGATAGAGATACAGGAAATGTTGTAAACACCCTGCAGGTCTACAGACCACCAGGAGTTAGTCTGCTGGTTGGTGTGAGAACAAGTTGATTGATCCTCATCAAGAGCTCTGTCAGCAGAGAGCGGTGTTCCTTCATCATAGGTTGAAGACTGCGATGCTCTCTTGTCCGTCAGCTTTATGTTTGGTGTGTTGCAGGAAAAAGACACTGTCAAATTACAAAGCATTTAACTTCAAAGTATTGCTCATCACATGGCAATTATTTTAAGACTTATTTGACCACAGTAAAGTTATGACATGAAAGATCAAACACAATAAGTGGATCAGACCAAAAATATAATGAACCTACCTGACTCTTGATTTGCACACAGCCTTCCTGTAAATACATTTTAAAAAGTTAATTTTATAGAGAAACAGTCAGAGCCATCTGCTTCTTTAATAAAATCATTAACTGACTAAAAACATCATCTTTCAAACCTGAAAATAAAACCCACTGTATGATGTGTGGCATTATTTTTACTGTGTATTAAAGTAAGAGATCAACAATAAATATTAACTGTTTTATTATTTGCAACATCAAAACATCAGGCAAAAATTACTTTCAGTTAGATCACCCCTCATGATGAGGCACTTCAGATAGAGGAACAGACAACAACTTGAAAAGTTGGAAGCAGACAAACTTGAAGTCTGGGATAATGGATGAGCCTGAAAGTCAGAATGAAAAGGCAGAGAAGCATATGCATGTTGGATGTGAATATTATTGTGCTGATCAACTGAGACGTATGATTTACTACTAGTGTTCACCCACCTACTAGGCAGGACAGACAAATGTTGCATGAACTGTCATACAACAAATACTACTTATCGCTGTACTAGCTGACATGAAACTGCAAAATATTATTATTACAGCAGACTTTATGTCCCTACTCAAGACTTGGACTGGTTTCCTGCAAATTTGTAAGGTGGAAAAACTATGTAGAATCTTAAGGTGATGTGCTTATGAGTTCAAACCAAATGCTCTTCAGAGTTTTAAAATGTGAATCTCATATTGACTTACAGTTATTCTTTTTACCTCAAGGGAGAATTCATGAGTTTCGGGTCATGAGGTAACAAATATGTCATGATTTCTATGGATGTTCACTGGCTAGACACTATTTTTACCAAAATATGAAAGCAGCACAGTGGCCCAGTTGGTAGAGCTGTTGCCTGGCAGCAAGAAGGTTCTGGGTTCGATTCCTGGTCTTTCTGACAGTCCAAAAACATGACTGTCAGGTTAATTGGCCTCTCCAAATTGCCCCTAGGTGTGAGTGTGTATGCATGGTTGTGTGTCTCTGTGTTGCCCTGTGACAGACTGGTGACCTGTCCAGGGTGTACCCTGCCTCTCGCCTAAAATGTTAGCTGGAGATAGGCACCCTTCCTGACCCCACTAAGGGACAAGGGTGTAAAGAAGATGGATGAAAGCAGCATGGGAGAAATGGGGCTCTTCCTGCATGATTTTGACCTATGTAAAGCTGATTAAAACCAGTTCAAATAATAATATTATACTAAAAAATTTCTAAGAAATTTAAACGGGGCCTGCCAAAGTGTGCCCGTCGGTTGGAAACCAGCTGAAAATTAGCATCAATGGTAAGCTTAGCTAAATTGTAGTCAAAATGCTAATAGTATCATAAATGCTGCCAGTTGCATGTGGGCTATCACTAGCATGATGTCTCTCCTTGACTTACTCCATTCAGTATGCTAAACATGAGTTCTGTGGTATAACAACCCTCTTCTTCTTTGTTAATATAATCCAAAATAAGGAAAAAAATAGAAGAAAGTAAATGAGAAGCTTACCCATCAGAAAGATGGAGGTGAAGAACAGAATCCATGACATTTTTGGAGGACAGACACTATGTTCACTAAAATTAGTTATTCTTAGCAATGGACAAGTAAACTGTGTCCAGAACAGAGGCTGTTCACTGATGCCTTCTCCTCTACAAACAGGTAAATCAAGAGTCAGTTTGAGCTAATGTAGCTTCACTCCTCTTGTTAGGTTGTTTCCCTCTGACAGCTCACGTAGATAAAATCCAGTTTCATGGTGGCACCTGGATTTGAATGTTTCTTTGCCTTCATAATATGAAAATGCAGTGCTATATAAAATACCCCATTGCCAAGTTACTGCTCTTTTTCCTTGAATTTTATTTGCATTAATTTGGGGTATCAGATCCTAAATAACGCTGGCACAGAGAGTGTTTGTCTGGGATGAGGTCAGACATGATAACCCTGCTAGTGACACGATCAGGCAGGGAGCAGGGACTGAACAGAGAATACAAAAACAGGTGTTTATTAGGAAATAAACTTGTTCTTAGTCAGACAGGCCAGGGTCAGAACCAGGGAATCCAAATCGGGGTCAGGCAGTTCCTGATCTCAGGGTCAGACAGACAGGGGGTCAGAGCCAGGAGGTCCAAATCCAGGTCAAAACGGGTTACAGATCTCAGGGTCAGACAGACAGGGGGTCAAAGCCAGGAGGTCCTAATTCAGTGGAGAGGGTCAGGATCAGGGACAGGAGAGGCAACTAGGCAGAAGGAAGAGACAGACAGGTTAGTTACTGGGCAGTTAGCTCAAGTTTCTACAGCAGGCCTAAAGGTGTTTCTCAACAATCTGACGCCGTGCAGGGGGAAGCTCCATCCTTACATGGCAGCAGCTGGGGATCAGGGTGATGATGATCAGGTGTGAGTGGTCACCGCTCAGCAGCAGCTGTGACAGCTAGAATATTCTTCTGAAGAAGAATCCTCAGAGACGTCATCAAAATGTGACACATTTGTAGCATTTCTGCTTTCAGAATAAACTTCCTTCGAGGAATCATCCATGTCCAGGTTCTCAAAATGTCCTGTGTAATTTTGAACTCGTCCTTGAAGGTTGCATCAGCTAAAGAGGTTTCTTCCGTTGAAACTTCTTCAATGGAAGAGGTTTCTTCCGTTGATGCACCTTCAAAGATTTTTTCAAAATTCATCAGGTTTTCTTTGCTGTCACAGTTTTCTTTTACAGCCAGGTCCATTTGGCTATGAGCAACATCAACAGACTCATCAAAGTGTTCTGGTGTGTCCTCAGTGTTCATTTCTGTGTCCTCAGAGCAAGCTTCAAATTGCAGCTCTGTTTCGCTCTCAGGTTCAGAGATGCTTTCCAAGGCAGTAGTGTCCTCCGATGTTTTGACTGTGAAGTGCGTATTGACTGCTGGGGAGGCTTCCAGGTCATTTTGATCTTCATGAATGTCAAAATCAACGTACCTCGATCTATCATCCACTTCAATTTCCTCTAAAATTTGATCATCTTTCACGTCGTCTTTGTCGATAAGTTCCTCAAAACAAAAGTATTTATATCTTTCATCTTCAGATGATGTCTCTCTTGAAACGTCACTGTTTTTTAAATTGTCTTCAGGTTGAATGTCCTCAAAACAAAAAGTATTTAATCTTTGCATCATCAGCAGACGAGTTATCTGCTGAAACATAATCTTTTTTCTGACATCCTAGCAACTTTTCTATTCCTCCAGTGACAAGATAGCCAAGTCCCCAGTCAATAGTAAGAATCATTTTTATTGCTGTTGTTGAGATGCTTATCAAGGTCAAGTACACTCACATGCTTTCACAAACATTACATTCTTATACTTTCACACAAAGGCCTTTGTATTTGTAACAGATACAGAAACCAAACCGTCTTCTGACTCCCATCTCCAAGGACATAGAAACTTAGGTGACGCAAAACATCGGATGACCACTGGGCATGTTCTTAGATTATAAGCAACAAATCTTCCCGGTTTTGATCAGATGCTGTACAGACACAGTCACATTCACTTCTACTCTGTGAGGGTAAGCGTCTCCTTTTTTAGCGCTAAGAAAGAATAAAAGTAAAGTCTGATTACTTTGTGTTGGCTGATTTTCTGCTCAGTGTGTTAGCACATTCTTGGTACATCGGTGTAGACTAGTTATTCTTAAAAGTTATATAGAGAGAGTAAGTATTTTTCCAGAAGTTAGACACACATCAGTCACATTTAGAAACTGGCTTGATCTATTTTGAACTGTGAAATTTGAGCAGGATCCTCTTAAACATAACATCATGTCTTGCCTTAATTGCTTGCTCTGTTCACAAGGGAAACATTTAACAACATCTAATAGTTACATTATTTTGTTTTTTTTTTACATTTGAACTCAGTGACAATAATGATGCACTAAGCAGATCATCAGCCAAAGAGTTTTATGTCTAATCTCACCTTATTTATTTATTAGTTTTTCTCATTCTCACACCCCCATCTCAGCCTCTTTACTGTGTCTTTATGAATCACCCCTTTGTGAGGTCTTCTGTTTACTTTTACCACTGCAGCATAAAGCGACATCCTGCCCAAAACATTTGCAATGGAGGTTTTGTTCTTTAGTTTGTTTCTTTGATTGCATTGAAAGACAAGTTAATGTTCTTCTTCCAGTTCAGTTGTGTTTTGTCGCCCTCTTCTGGACATTTTTGAGTAAATGAGATTTTTTTTTTCCACTATTGCGTTTTTAAGCATATTGCAATAACAATAATAACAAAAACATAATAAAAGTAGCAGCATATAATAACTGAACTGTTTGCCAGTAATTTGTGGCACTTGAGTTAAAGTTATTTTAACTCTTGTGTGTGAGAGACTGAAGCGATACATTTGATGTCGCCTTGGGGCCCATGTGGACCCGGCAGAGGCGAAAACGACACAGTTGATGTGTTACAGAAGAAGCCAACCTGCCGCTGCAACGGTGGTGTAGAGCAACACAAAACACAAACACCAGAGTTCACAGTAGATGTCGGCATGCAGCCGAGTGAACGCAGCTAGCTAGCTATCCGTCAGAAGGTTCAGCAAATCTGTTGTGAAAATCTGAGTTCAAACTGAAATAATGTTAAATATTTTTGGATTTTTGATGAGAAAGAAAAAGCATTTGACCTCAAAATAGAAAACATCAAACTTTTTACTATTTCCATCCATACATCCAAAAACTGACATCTGACTATCAGTTTAAATAAAAAAACATAACATTCATAACCATGATAAAGAAAATCTATAACCATTGATGCCAGGATCAATTAGAAAATATAAAAAGATCCAAAAGGATGTCTTTAATCAACATTAATGAGAAGATAGCTTTTATGTTTTATTTAATCACCAAACAGGGCATATGTCCATATAAAATTACCATTAAAAAAGCACTCAAAGCTGATAAATCAGTTCTCTAAATGAGTAACGTTGTACAGAATTTCAAAAATTGAACATTTATTTCAGTGTAAAATATTTTGTGATGTTTAATACTTGAATGAAAAAAACTAACATTTGCTGTACTTCTCCATTTATTCTGATAAAACAATAAAACAGCCTAATAAGAAATGCTCATCAGCGGTCATTTACAACAAGCTTTAAAGCATTACACATTATAAATACTTCATAATGATATCAGTGAGCATGACACTATACAGACTCAGAACCCTTTGATACAAATACAATTATTATTACCATGACATAACGGGGCCGGCTATACACTGGGGCAAAAGGGGGATGTGCCCCTCAAACAAACGTCTTGTCCCCTCAAATGAAACTTGCCACAAATAACGGAACATCTCCTTTATCTGAGGTACTGCTGCGCACCGTGCTGAGCAGGCTGCAGTCTGTCTGTCTGCGGTCAGGCTGCAGCTGAAACCCCTCAGCCGCTAGTAAGCAGCCAATCAGCATTCAGTATTCAAACGAGCCTAACGCGAGCGAGATTCCGCCCCCTGCTAGCCAACCTGCTAGCCAACGATGGCGACTTTATCTGTCAAGTTGTCTAAATCTTAAATGTGCGCGAAAGGAGCACAGTGTTTTGCTAAGACTACAGCTACAAAACAAGCCCCAAAGTTTCACAGGTTAGTAAAAGGTTTTAGTTTAAAAAAATATCGAGGGAGTTGGAAGTAGGTCAGTTAGGTTCCCTTGACTTCAACAACCTTAGCATGTTGCGCTGCGCAGTTCGGTGTGTTTCGGATCAGTTTATGAGGCGACCCTCACACCAACTCTGTGACAGAGCATCAGTCCAGCAGGTTTTTAAGTTAGCTAATGAACCCCGCTGTGTTTACTTGTAGTAATCGCAAAATAATCAAGCCAGGAAAAAAAATGTTACGAACTGAATATTGTGTTCTTTTTGTGGGAAATGTTTGCGTTTTTGGCGCTGAATCCTGATAGTTAACGCAGCGCCTGCTCTGTCCGCTATTGGATTTGTTGTTACTCGGTTTTATGCGTGTAAAGCATACATTTGGTCCAAACAAATTATTCCAAGAAAATGAACTAGGTGAGTTCCTGAATTGGAATTGTGTAAAAATGTTAATAATTTATCAAAGGGAAACTGCAAACTTCTGCAAAGGCTACCGGAATAATAGACTTAAAGGGCTTTTTGGTCAGTATTTGCTGTGAATATAATACAGCCTGTAAGTTGATGTGAAATTCGCTTACGTTTGTATGACACCACTGTGAGGAGTCGACTTCTACTCGACTTTTATCATTTTATAGTCCACCATAAAATATATTAAGTCTATCAATCCCTAATATACATAATGACGCCCCCTTAACATTTTTCGCCTGCCCCCTCATGTATCCATGGCTAGAACCGCCCCGTGACATAATAAGGTTTGCTCAAAGAAGGAAAATCAAACCAACCACCCAAAAAATGACAGAAATAAAAATGAACTTTTCAAACAGAGGGTCGTTCTGTCTGCATCTGTCCATCCAGGATTCAGAACCGATCCCTGATTTCCTCCACAGATTTTCAGGGATTCTTCACAACAATCAGTCATAACAGAATGGAGGTACTTGAAAAAGAAAAAAAAAAAGTTTCCTCATGTAAATCCAGTCAAGACGAAATATATAATCCACTTGGAGAAGTGATGGGAAATACATACAAATAAAATTACTAATTAGCAGTGTTGCTATCAAGCAAATGTGTGACACCACATTTCAGCGTTAACGTACCCAAAGCTGTGCCAGTGATGTTCACGTCACAAAGAACCATGGCTTTTTGTCCTGGTCTGATCACCGTCACGTAGCGCCCAAACACCGATTTGGGGAACCTGAAGATGTTTATCTGGCCTGTGTTGAACTCTGTGATGTTGTAGGCTCTGAGTAAAACCATTTGAGAAACAATGAAACACCCCAACAGTGAAGCAGAAAAATGTAGAAAACCTTTTTTCAAGTGTTGGGGAAGAAAAAAAACACCTATTCCCAACTGATTTTTTCTTTCACTCAACTGTCTGTAAATATGCTATTCATTTTTTGACATTTAAATGTTATGAGACACGTATTTTTACTATCTATAAGCAATGATCATAAATTACAAGACATAATCTCTTTAGATTTCACTGGTGTAATGAATCTAAATTTTTTCATTAGTTTCACTTTCTGAAATGACGAAAAATACTGTAAAAATACTGTTTTGAACTGTACCTGCATGTTATATTGTGTTAAAGCCTGAATATGTAAATGTAACACATCGAGGAAACACGAGGGTCTTACAGTTTGCCGTTCTTTGGAGAGTTTCCTACGTAGATCTCGGCAGGCGTTACGTTCAGACTTGAGCAGTTCATGTTGTATATAGAGACACAGGAAACGTTGTGAACGCCCTGCAGGTCAATTCTCCACCAGGAGCTCGAATGAATCAGGGTGAGAGAACATGTGGAGCGATTCCCATCAGAGGCTCTCTCAGCGTTGGTAAGTCGGCTGTATTCATTAGAGAAGTTCCGAGACTGAGATGCGTTCTTGTCAGTCAGATTTATCAGCGGTTCGTTGCAATAATCTGTAAATAAAAAGAGACGATGAGACACATCCTTTCAAAATTTCATGACATTATTAAAAAAACTTAAGGTGATTTATTTGGTCTCACCTGTTGTCTGCTGAGTTACATACAGCCTTCCTATAAAGAGTGGTAAAAATCTAATTTTTAATTATTTACTACTTTTAGTTAATAACGACAAAATTCTTTCTTCTCTTTTTTTCACTGTTTAGCTACGTCATTTATATATTTACATGTTTTTCTCTGTCCTGTTGTAAAAATTTCTTTTTTTACACAATTAATCTCCAAAAATATAGAAATATTATGGATGAAATGAGCAACTCACCAATCAGTAAGATGGGTAACAGTCTCCACATCATCTTTGATGGTTTCTGAAATTGTTTTTCATAAATGACTGAATAAGATATGAGGAAAAAAAGTTCTTTACACAAATAACTTTTCCATTATGAAACCAATAACAGCTGTCTCATCCAGTCATGTTAAACTCACTCACCTTTGGGACGACGTCGATCACTCTCAGCTGATTTATGATTCTCTCTCAGCCACACCTCGGCTTTTATTTGTCAGTGTTTCTAAGTTGGAACAAAATGTCGTCTACATGTCCAACCTGATCCAAATATAGATATTTTACTTCGGAAGTACGTTTAAAACCAAATGTTTGCATCTGATTTGCATCAGTACCGCTGTTCATGACTCACCTTCGCTTTCCTGTCATGAAGAGATGTAAATGTGTCCTGGTTGGTTGACAAAGAGACTCTTTAATCAGAGAGCTTTTTGTGAGTTAGTTATTTAATTTTTTTCTCAGGTTATTTTTTTGATAGATGAGCCTTTGATAGACTATATCTTTCCATCTGCAACAGAGGTTCTCATATTTTTACATGTACCACCAAACAAATTTTAACTTATGACCATAATTCCAGACATTTAAAAAAATTGAGGGTTGACTTTTCTGTAAAAATCACAGTAAAAACAAGACATTTCTAAAAGTTTGATGATTTTGATACCGTTGAAACTTTTATGTACAGTTCTCTGCAAAAATGGGAGAGACTGTGTCGAGTCGTCCAGGAGGATTTCTACATACTTTTAAATACATACTTTTAAATGTTTCTTTTTGAGTTACTTTGCTTTCTTCCCATCATAAACTTTGGTGGCTCCACCTTCTGCACCTCTGTTTTTCAAAACCATTCATTTGTATTCAGTGTCAGCTCAGCTATACGTTTCCTTTTCTCTCTTTTTCAGGGTTTACAACATCACAAACTCCCAACAAGGCCAGATAAATGTCTTTAATTTGATGAGGTCGGTGTCCGGGCGTTACGTCACTGTGATGAAACCAGGAAACACGTTTCTGGTTCTCTGTGAGGTAAAGATCGTTGGGGCACAGTTAGGTACGTTTCATTTAATTCTCAAACAAAAACTGAGGCACATATGGTTTGAAATTATGACACAATAAACATTAACTTCACTGTAAATTTTCAATCAAAATTTTTAAATACCAGCTGAAGTATAGATTAATATCTTGACAAAAATCCCATCGGGAATATTTTCATACATTTTGGTCTCAAGCTTCTGGGATAACTCAAGCTGATATTGAACCAGCTGTAAATCCATTCAGTCATCAGCGAGAAGGCAGGTGAAGCATCTGGTCTGAGTGAACACAATGGCTGAGACGGACAAAGTGGGGGGTTCGAACTGGGAACCTTCCAGTAAAGGACGAATCACGACCTCCTGAGCCACTGCGTCTTCAAGTCACAGATAAGAACACCATAATATTTCTGTTTATGTCACAAATTGTTCTCAATGTAAAATTTGTCTTATACAACAATCCTTTTGGTCTGAAAGAGAAATGTATCTCATAAATCTAAAGTCTGTTGTTTCATCTCTGGGTAAATTTACATAGCCTTCTGATGAATGTCCAAATCCTGCCCCGGATTGCTAAGATATACACGCTTTATTATTCTAATGTGGAAAAAAAAGTGTAAAATTATTTTTCTCTCGCTTTCTTTTTCTACCAGAATCTCCCTTTAAGCTGATCGACACAATAGAGACGTGGTGAGAAGCTCTGTCCTACTGCAAGGATAACCACAGAGGTCTGGCCTCCATCTTGGATGAACAGATGCAGACCTTTGCAGAGCTGGAGGCCGAGAAAGCCAATTGTTCCTTTGTGTGGATCGGCCTTCGATTCAACTGCAGCCTGAAGTTCTGGTTCTGGGTGGATTATTGTAATGTTCAATATAATGAGTGAGACATCAGTTGAGCCATGCAGACAGAAGGGCAGCATCGCTGGTTCAACAAGTCTGATGATGAAATGTTTAACTTCATCTGTGTGTTTTAATGAAAACTCCTCATTTCTGTGAGGACATTGGTGCTACTGACCTAATTTAACATTTATGAGACTTGATCCTGATTCCTGTGTTTCTACATTCGACACACCTGTTCAGAGTTGCTTTTGAGCCATAATAAAAGGAACATTAACCAACATTCAACGTCTATTGATCATCTTGATTAATACAAGATGATCAATGTTGGTCACTGGCTTCTCAGTTGTCTAGTGTATGTTGTTTTTATGACTTTATGTAAAGCTCTTTGAACGGCTGCAATGTGCTAAACAAATAATTCAATTTTTTTAGTTTTATCCCATTCTTAAGTAGTTAATTGAAATTAAAATCATATTTTTTATATTAAAATAAGATTAAGCTTTAACCAAACCTTCATCTGGCTGCATTTATAGTTGTGGTTACTTGAAACATTCTTAGAGATTTTCCAGTAGTTACATTTCTCCTTTTAAACAGTTTTTGCATGATCAGTAACTATTAACACCTAACAACAACCAAATATTAAAGGTTGGAGTTGTCTTGGACAAAGCCACTCAAATTATTTTGGGTAATTCTACAGCTATAAAGTCAAAATTAATGAATGTCTTGAGGAACCCCACACAGCTCCAAAAGACCAGCCAACAGCAATTAGGAAATCACTGGTGGAACTGCATGCATGTTCAGCTCATCCAATCCTCATTACTGCTGAAAGGCTTAATGGAGAAACACTGTAGTCATCACTTCAGTGTCAGAACAGGAGCTTCTTAAAGAGACAGACATCCAATTTCAAGCTGTTAAATATGGAAATCACATCTCTGTGAAGTCATGTTTGATATACACAACACTTTTACAACAACTTATGATGGGTTTCTTTACCCACATACAGAACACAACCAGGAGAACAGATAATCAGATAAAGTTTATTTGAACAATGTTGAAAAATCAGAGTGTGTGGTTCTTGTCCTTGTGAATGGCAACCGGGGTCGTCTGTACTCTGAAGAGCAGCGAGAGAGAGATGGTGAGTTTGAGGTTTGTCGGAAAATGGACTGACCTTACTTGAAATGATGATGAGTTTCCGCCAGGGGGCGGAGTAGAAGTACAGTGGATTCCGGGGTTATGGTGTCCTTGAGGTGATCCAGGTTCCAGTGTGAGGTTCAGACGGAGGGAGTTCTTTGGTGGTAGATGGTAGAGGCTGCGGTGGAGGGCGGACAGGTAAGTTGAGGTGAGGAGGAACGAGGAGCGATCCGACTGCCAGCTGATAATCCAGGAACTGTTCATGATTCATCTGCAGAGGCGAAGAAGGCACTCGGGCAAGCAGTGGGTAACAATTCACGGCGTCATGAGGGGGTAAATCCAGAGAGCCAGCAGCCTGCTCCTCATATACTCCTGGATGATTAGACGATAGATCACAGGTGCGCTGACATCAGTCAGCGGGAACGCCCTCCAAGGCGTTGCAGCCTCTAGGCACCATCTAGTGGATGAAGAGGGAAGCAGCAGGCAACAGAAAATCACCACAAAGAACCAAAACCCCGGTTCCCAACACAACTGAAGGTATCATGATAGCGTCCACTACTTGATTGGGCAATAAAATGACATTAAGTGCCTGGAAAATACAAAACAAGACCCCTTTAACAGGAAGTAGGAGTAATCCGCCAACAAATATTAATTTAAACACAGAACTTAGATTAAAGGGATCCAGGAAGGAGGCCAGATGTCTTCTTTCCAATACTTCTTCCCAGGTAAAGTTTTCATCAGTCAGTACAGAAGGGAGGTTCTTTAAGACAGGGAGAAAAAAGTAAATCATTTCAAACACATTTCAATGTGATTTTCAGAAATAAATTTACATCAGTTTGAAAATTGTCGTCATCCTAACCAGGTGTGTTTAGCGGAAATTTAACATACCTAACTCTGTGCCAGAGATTGTCACTGCACAAAGAACCATAAATGTATTTCCTGGCCTGAAAACAGTGACATAGCGCCCGAACACTGGTTTAGGGATTTTGAAGACGTTTATCTGGCCCGTTTGGAACTTTGCGACGTTGTAAGCTCTGAATAAAAGAAAAATAGAAACAAACAACTGATTAACATCAAATAGTCCTGAACGTTATTGTTGCACCCAAATATTGATGCAGATAACCTACCAACCTCAAACTCAGTAAAGCTTTTATGTCTGAATAAAAGGGAAATATAACACAGAAATGATGGGGCCTGAATGAGAAAGTTGAAAATGATCAGCCAATGAGAAAACAATAGGTTTGGAGAAGAAACTTTAAAACTTGGCAACATTTGGAGCAGATTCAGGATTCACACAAACATCCATTTAAGACGTAACATATTATTAGTAACCACACACTGCTCAGTGAAATGATGTGGCTGTGAGCCATCCTGTGTTAGGGAATTAGAATAATTCAATAATTACTTAAATTAAATTCAGACCAAATGTGGTTCTTCAGAGAGAGCCACATGAACAGAGTGTTCATGTTACACATGTTAAAGCTTAAACACGTGAAATGAAGCAGTTTAAGAAAACAAGATGTTCTTAGAGCTTGTTCTTGGTGCCATCGTTCTGTAGAGAGTTCCCAATGTAGATCTTTGCGCCTGATATATCAGAATTATGATGATCTACATTGTAGATAGAGATACATGAAATGTAAACATATCGCAGGTCAATTCTCCACCAGGGGATTTTCTGCTCCAGAGTGTGAGAACATGTTGAGGGATCCCCATCAAAGGCTCTGTCAGCAGTGTATGGTATGACATTATCCTTATTAAGACTGAGATGCTTCCTTTTCAGTCATATTTATGTTTCATCCCCAGATACCTGGGGATGAAAAGAAAAGATGTGATCTGCACTTTTACAATGTTAAATGTTTTGTAGACGATAAAGTTCAATAGTTGAACACTTTCAAATTTAGCTTCACCTTTTGTCTGCTGAGTTTCAAATGACCGTCCTGTGAAATGCCACAGAAATGTGTTGAATGATCCACTTTTATCTAGTTTTATTAAGTTAATATCATAATTATCTATAATTGTTTTCTATAGTTTTACTGTTCATCATATCACTGAGTTTTAATCTTGTTTTTATTTATTTATTTATTTATTTATTGTTTGTGGTCTGTTGACTCTGGACTCGGTCACAGTAAAAATTGGCACCGTAAAAACTTTACGGTGCCAAAACATAATAGTTTCAGTCATCAGTACCGGATTAAATTGATATTTATGTAAATAAAATGAACCACTTACCCAGCAGTTAGATGAATAACAGACTCCACAGAGAAATATTTTTGACATTACTTTTGTGAAATCCCATAAATAAATGATCACAAATAATTAAATTCAAGTTAGAAAATACTTTTTTTCACAGATTCATCAGAAAAACAAAAACATTTCTCTTTAGCTCATATTCCTCACCTTGGCAGGAAGTTGCTCAAACTCAGCTGGTGTACGTCTGATCCTCTCTTTCAGCCACAGCTCAACATTTAATAACATAAATAGATAAAAAGTCTTGGTAGATAAAATAAACTACTAATACGCACTGATCTATATTTAACTCTCTTCCTCCAGAGGTCCCATTCACTCCTCACTTCTGCATCTGATTTGAAACAAGAGGTAAATGTGAACACAGTCGTGCTCTTGATGGAAAATTTGCAGACATGTAAATATGTCAGCTGTGGTTCAGCGCCAGAGTCTGTGTAAACAGTGAGCTCTTCATCAGCTGCTCTGCTCTTCCCGTTTCTCAGTAACTTTAGAGTTTGCAGAGAAACTTTGACCAACAGGCCTTTGATAGACTGACAGTGACTTTTTATAAACAGTATTAACAAGGTGAATGGAATTAAATGTCCCATCATATTTTGATGTTTTATAAATAATGCTACAGCAGAACTTAGACTCTGTCAGCTTGTGGTGTTTTATCATAAAAAGCAGAGAAAAACAATGAATGTGGGAAATTGGAGAAAAAAAAAAATTAAATCAGAAATCCATTTGGAAAGTCAGAGTTTCTTTTCAAACCCCTGATCACCAAATCCAATATGGCTGCCTTGCCTACAACATCCACAGCTAAGAAAAAATATGCCAAAAACATTTCTTTACATTTCTGATTTTATTTTTTCAAAATATTTACATACAATATTACAGAATTTCCTTTATTTAAGGTGTTTCTGTAATGAACTTTTTAAAGATTATGATTAAACAAATGAGAGGCTCAGGTTTTCTAGCTGCACACTGAGCATCATGCAAATGCTTTTAGTGCATTAAGAGCCATTTCTTCAGGATATATGTGTGACTGTGTGTGTGTGTGTGTGTGTGTGTGTGTGCGTGTGTGTGTGTGTGTGTTTCCTCACTATGGATCAACTCCTTCATCTCCCCTGACCTGGGTGTAACTGACCTTCCCCGTGTTCCTTCTTCAGGTGTTACGTCTGTTATAATCATGATCAGCTATTCTAGGAGGAAAAGTTGGAGGAAGTTTGATAAACTGCATTTTCATAATTAACTCCATGCACAAGGCTTTGCCTGTTCTAGTATCACCTCAATATCTGCTCATGTGGCTATTAAATGGGTGAACACCAGAATGTTTTTGGGTACAAGTTGTTGGATATTTGTGGCTCTGCGCAGTCTCACTGTGAAAAGTTTTAAAAAAATATTTAAAAATATATTTTTAAATATTTTAAAAATATTTAAAATATTGAATAAAAGTCAATGTAAAGTCCTTGTGAAGATAGAAAGATACAATACACAACAACAGAGAAAAAGAAACATTCTAATTGTTTCTAAAAGTGTTTCTATGAGCAAACCAACACTTGCTTTCACCTTTTGATTCTCTGAAAGTAAAGTTACCAGAACTCAGATGTTATAGCTCTTAGTTTACAGTGCAGATAAAATTAAACTTATTATTATCAGACTTGCTGAACCACAAATGGTCTCCTTCTTTCTCCATGGCTCCATTGGTGTCACAATCTTTGACACCAGAACCAACATTACAATCATCCACCCAGAACCAGGACTCTAGGCTGCAGTCGTAGCGAAGGCCGATCCATACGAAGGGACTGTTGGCTTTCTCAGCCTCCAGCTCAGCAAAGGTCTGCATCTGTTTATCCAAGATGGAGGCCAGATCTCCGTGGTTATCTCTGCAGTAGTTCAGAGCTTCTTCCCAGGTCTTGTTTTGGTCAATCAGTAGAAAAGGTGAAGCTTAAAAAAGAAAATTAATTAAAGTCAAGCATAGCCAGTGAATTAAGATAAAATGACAACATTGAATCCTAACATTCCACAACACGGGTGATACAAATAAGGTGCTGTTATGCAGCAACATGTAAATGTTACAGTAACCCAATATATTTGCATTAGTCAACAGCTTGACCGTTCCTCTGAAAGGTGAAATTATTACATGTTATGTAGTTTATTGATAGTGAGAGTTGATGAACATGGATCATTTACCCATTTTTGTTCCAGTGATTTTCACGTCACAGAGAGCCATATATTTTTTTTCTGGTATGATCACAGTGACGTATCGCCCCGACACTGAAGTAGAGAACTCATAGACATTGATCTGGTTTACTGTGAAGTCTGTGATGTTTTTAACCCTGGATAAGAGAGAGAAAATTAAAGCTGACAAGACAAAATAAACTCTTCAAAGCAGGAAGTTGAAACTAGAAATTAGATTTAACTTCACATTTATCCCAATGTAAAGGCGTATGGTTATTCACCGCTGCAGGCTACAACAGATCCTTTGGATCCGACCTTGACTGAGTGTTGGTTTATTTGACTCAGTTCTTCTATGTGTAATGGAAATACAGCTACTGCTGCCTGCTGTCCTTTGAGTTAGTTTTTTCTTTTGTTAGTCGACCCAGTTATTTGATTGTGTTTGTTTCTTCTTAGTATACAGTATGTCAGGGTGGACTAACTGTTTTTCATTTTTTTGTTTGTATGTCCTGTGGTTTTGTTTTCGGGTCACTTTGTGTCAAATGTTAGTGGATTAACAACAGATGGATAAAGTTTAATGGGAAACCCCCTTATCTGAGAAGCAATAAATATTGTTAATCAACTTTAATCTCTGTTGATTATTACCTCCTGGCTCTTAGGAGCATAACAACCAAATGATTAAATATGTATTTTGAAGATCAGAAAAAGAATGACTGCATTGAATGAAACATATGAAAAAGACTCAAATGTAAAATAAATCAGTTTAAGGTAATTGAAACTCTTACAGCTTGTTGTTGGTGCTGAAGTTCTGATGAGAGTTCCCGATGTAGATCTTGGCACCTGATATGTCCGTAAAGCTAAGCCATTTTTCAACATTAAAAATAGAGATACAGGTAATGCTGTAAACACCCTGCAGATCTACAGTCCACCAGGAGTTAGTCAGATATTCGGTGTGAGAACATGTTGAACGATCCTCATCAAAGGCTCTGTCAGCAGGGTAATATGCTAGGTACCTATCATAGGTTGTAGACTGGTATGCTTTCTTGTCCCTCAGATTTATATTTGGTGTTTTGCAGCCATCTGAGACTGAACCTTTCAGAATACAGAGAATTTAACTTCAATGTGTTGATCTTCACGTGACAATCATTTTACGGCTTATTTGTCTTCTCATGAGAGTTATCTACAATAAAACTATGACATGAAAAGTTAAACATTAAATGGATATCAAAGAAAAAACACATTGAACCTACTTGAGCCATCACTTGCACACAGCCTTCCTGCAGAGAAAAATGAAAAAAATAAATAAAGTTTTATAGTGGAAAATGTCAAAGCCATTTTCAGATTGAATACAGTTAATACTCATAAACTTCTGCTTCAGACCCTGAAATTAAACCCTTAACATTATTTTTGATATGTGGTAAAGTATGAGGTCACTGACAGTAAAATTAAACTTTTAGAGCTTTTTAAAATATTTATAACATTAAAATATCAAACTATAAAGTAAATGAGCAGCTTACCACTCAGACAGATGAAGAACAGAATCCACAACATCTTTGGAGGACAAACAAACTAAAATGACTTTTTCTTCACTAAACTATACTCAGACCAGAGGATGTTCCCTGATGCCTCCTCCTCTACTAATAAGTAAAATAAGAGTCAGTTTGGGTTGATGTAGCTTCTCTCCTCTTTCAGGGGGTTTGTCTCTCTAAGCTCATGTAGGTAAGATCCAGTTTCATGTTTTATAATGGAGGGTTTCAAATTACACAACTGTATAACATATACTAGTCCATGGTTACTGCTGTTTGTTTTTGTATCTAATTTGCATTAGATCCTAACAACCTTTACAGAGAGTGCTTGTGTGGGACAAAGTGAGACGTGTCAACTCTAAAATGCAATATATAAGAAAATAAATAATAATCATAAAATACATGATCTATAACTTTTATAAAACATTCATACTTGCAAGGAGAATCCATGAAATAACACAAGACATAGGGAATACAGCAAAAAGATTCACACAAAGGACAGTTGCACACGTATTCTGGCCTTTATTGTACAGGAAACGAAGAGGAAATGGGAGAGGACAAGCAGCATCAGAGTCCAGACGGCTGCATAAAGGCCCAACTTGTCTCATTTAAATGTTTCAGATTATGAAAATATTCGGTAACACTTTATTTGACGGGTATTGAATAAGACCGTCATGACACCCACATAAACATGACATAACACCTGTCATGAACATCAATAAGTCTTCATGAATATTTATGACTGTTGTCATAAAGCGTCGTTCGGTAAATTATGACACTTTTAATACAAAGTTGACATTAGTCAAAATGTCTTCATTATGACAACTTGACATTAATCTAGACAAAATGTCTTCGTTATGACAACTTGTCATTAAGCTCGCCAAAATTGTCTTCGTTATGACAACTCGTCACCAAAAATGTCTTCGCTATGACAACTTGTCATTAACCTCACAAAAAATGTCTTCATTATGACAACTTGTCATTAACCAAGAAATCATGATCTAACATAATTTTGTCATAATAGTAGGCATAATTATTTAATTATGACACTAGCAAAAGCTTTAACAAAACAATGATTAATATTTCCACTCCCTGGAATAAAGCAAAACAAGTAGGAGAACCAGTAAAGATTTCAATAAGCTTTATTACACTGTCAAATGATTTAATAACAGACTCATTAACAATTTCTCTTATCTCAAGTAAAGTGGAACAAATAGCGACAGTTATGAAAATGACATTAAGTGTCATTACAGTGTCATTAATATTAACTTTTACCCCCAAGTAAAGTGGAACAAATAGCGACAGTTATGAAAATGACATTAAGTGTCATTACAGTGTCATTAATATTAACTTTACCCCCAAGTAAAGTGGAACAAATAGCGACAGTTATGGCAGTCATTAAGTGTCATTACAGTGTCATTAATATTAACTTTTACCCCCAAGTAAAGTGGAACAAATAGCGACAGTTATGAAAATGACATTAAGTGTCATTACAGTGTCATTAATATTAACTTTTACCCCCAAGTAAAGTGGAACAAATAGCGACAGTTATGAAAATGACATTAAGTGTCATTACAGTGTCATTAATATTAACTTTACCCCCAAGTAAAGTGGAACAAATAGCGACAGTTATGGCAGTCATTAAGTGTCATTACAGTGTCATTAATATTAACTTTTACCCCCAAGTAAAGTGGAACAAATAGCGACAGTTATGACAAAGTCATTAAGTGTCATTACAGTGTCATTAATATTAAATGTTTCTGCAAGTGAAACAAGTAACAATTATGACAAAGTCATTAAGTGTCATTAATATTAACTTTTACCTCAAGTAAATGGAAACTAGTAGCAACAATTATAAAGCTGTAATTTAGTATTACAGTGTCAAATGCAATGCTAACAGAGTCATTGATATTAAGTCTTAACTCAAATGAAGTGAAACACACTGGACTACTTATAACTACCATCATAACTGTAGAACAAACCCTTTGTACATTGGAATAAAACAAAAGATAACTTGTTCTAAGATAACAGAAGGTTTAACGTCTGGTCAGTATACTGTTACTCTGAAATACTGATTGAAAAACTAAAACAGAATTACTTATTCTTTAACTTAAGAAAATAGGTTCTTTCAACAGTAACATTTTTTGCCTCAGCCATCTCCTTCGTAATAGTCTTCCTGTAATGCTCTGAAAATAGGAGATCTTCTTCTTGTCTTCATTTCCTGGAAGCAGGTCTTTGAAGGTGTCCAGAAATGCTCAGAAATTACAGCTGTTCTTGCAATAGTTAATCATGGCGAAAGCCTTTTCATGAATTCAAACTTGGTGAATCTCTTCAGTGATGACTCAATTCATTGTGGTCACTTAAAAAAAGAACAAAAACAAAAAACAATGTCATCATATTCTAGCATTTATTTAAATACCATTCCAAAAATGTCCCTTGCTGCACACTGTCAGAATGGTAGACTGGCAGACAAATGCCTAGTTAACATGACTGGTTGTTATAAAGTGCAATACAACTATTTCTTAATACAAGTAGCATAATAACTGGAGCTGAACAAAATTATTCTGATTAAATATTTGTCTGGCAGAAGTTCAGACAGACTGCCACTGTTATTTAGAAAGCATCATTTAATGTATAGTTTTAGGGAAATGACTGTATCTTTTTACTTAACGAGCACTCTAAATTATTTCTAACCAGATACTCTAATTTAGGGTTTTTTGCAAGAAGCTTATAGATAAATAAATAAATAGATTTAACACCAGGTTTTAGTTGTCTAAAACATAACTTATTAACTCAGCTGGTGAATGTTGATTCCTGCTCCCCATTCCCCACTGGCTGTCCCACCCCACTTCACATAGTGAAAATATTAACACAAAAACAACTTACCTAATTTTCTTGGGGAATATTTCATCTGCTTCTTTTTCTTTGGTCAAACAGGAACTTCTTTCTCTGGTGGCTGGTCCTTATTATCATCCTCCACACTCGTAGCATGTCTTCATTAGCCAACTCTGTCCTCCCCACCATGCGTCCTTAGGCTAGCCTGGGTCTTCACCAGTGGTGGAGAAAGTACTCAAAAAATGTACTTAAGTAAAAGTACAAATACACAGGCAAAAATGTACTCAAGTAAAAGTCAAAGTACCACATTAACATTTTACTTAAGTGAAAGTAAAAAAGTACTGGCTTTTAAAAATACTTAAGTATTAAAAGTAAAAGTACTTGCTGAATACATAACCTAATCGCTAATATCATTAAGTGAACTGATTATATTTAATTTTAATACATAAGAAATGTGCCATTTTAATGAACAATGCCACAGATTAAACATGTTCTTATTGTGTTTACTCTCTGTAACAGTTTAGACTTAGATATGTGATTCTATGCATCATAATTTCAGGGATGGAAACATCTTATTTCCTGTCCTAACATAGCATGAACATTAGTGACATTTATTTAGAAAGAAATCCAACAGAAAGGGGATGGAAAGAAGGTGGGTGAGGGAGAACATGCAACCAAGGAGCCACGTAGCAGAGTTGTAGTCAAGACCACTGAACCCAAAACCAAGACCAGCGCCCTGCACTACATGACACAATAAAATGAAGTGCACCTATCAAAATTGGATCTCAGAATGATCTGAAAGATCCACATTCTCATAAAAACACCTAGATATTAAATACTTAGAGCTGAAATATATTTAACCAGTATCAATTAAAACTCATTTCATTCTGTTTTGCTTTCATCGCTGTGCTACAATCCGCAGAGGTCTCCTGCCATCCCTATAAAAATAACGCCCTGGGCGGTTGGCCATATTGCCCATGTCAGAAACCACAACTGTCTGCACCATTAAACCATGAAACATAGCAATTAACGGTAAACAACACTATGAACACTGTCCAACGGCGCAACAAGCAGAAGGAGCACCATGACTGTTCTCATCCTCCCTCCCACTGCATGTTTGCCACCATGACAGGAGATGAAATCAATCAATGAGCATGCTCTGTGTTCATACGTTCAACTTTTACTTATGCGGCAATTAAATAAATGTTTGTGTGCATATATATATACTGTATATACATTGTATATACATTGTGCAATAGCTAGCTATTGCAGTGTACACAAGAACAAAGAACGGCTCTCAGTGAGGCTTCAGTCCCATCAACCTTAGTAAAGATCCGTCCAGAAGAATCGGATCGTTCCTGAATGTTATATCACTATATTGCACTTTGGTCACAGCGTTGTGCCATATTTGCGACACCTCACTCAACACCTCCACACAATAATTCAGTGAATGAGTGACAACTTTTTTTTCATCGCAGATGCAACATGTGTCTCGTACAGCTAGCTTTGCTAGCATCACGTCCACAGATCTTACCTTTCTTTAAGCTTTCCTTCCAAGTGACGCTAAAAGTTGGACTAAGTCCCCACCGTCTGTGAAAGCGAAGCGCTGCTGGTTTTACATGTCGCCATATCTTATGATTTATGCAGCTATTATCGATTAGTTAGACATCTTCTCCCGCTCAGAGGAAACCACTGCGCATGTCTGGAGCTCCGCGTGCGAGTAAAGGTGGAGCCGATGGGTGACAACAGACACTAAGTCACGTTATTGCTCGGATTTTACGGCGCCACCTTAAAACCCTGAACTTCACATTTTAACGGACAAAAAGTGCAATGCGACTTGGATGTAACGAGTAACGCGACAGTTTTGTAGAAATGTAGTGAAGTAGAAAGTACAGATACTTACTGTAAAATGTAGTGGAGTAAAAGTAGAAAGTATCCATTATTAAATCTACTTAAGTAAAGTACAGATACACGAAAATTGTACTTAAGTACAGTAACGAAGTACTTGTACTTCGTTACTTCCCACCACTGGTCTTCACGTGGCTAAAGTTGCCAAAGCAAAGAACACAAGCACTGTGTCACATCAGCCAAGTTGCTAAATAACGCACATAAAGGATAACTTTGACTAATATATTAGCTTTTGATTTGCTAGATTAAAATTGGAGGGAAAAACAATTTGCCTGTCTTTAAAATATGTTTAATATTAAGGGCTAACGTTACGGTAATGGAGTTTAATAACTTTAGCTGACATTAACTAAGGTAGGATTGGCTTGAATTGCTCATAGCTAACATTAAAAAGAAATAGATGTTATTTTCTAAAAAAAAAAAAAAAAAAAAAAAGTAAAGTTAATAAGACACATACCTCATATGTATTAGGTATCAAACTTCAGCTTCTTTTTAAACAGGATGTCTGGCCGTTATAACTTGTGTTAGGTTTGCCCCACAATATGGAAGATTTCTTCTTCACCAACAAACTGCACGCCTGTTCGTGGACTGCTGCCTCTCACTGGTGGAGATGGTGTATTGCACTACTTAATTGTGTTTAGAAAAGGGGTCCAACCAACCCCACACACGTAAAACTTTATCATTTG
Organism: Poecilia mexicana; assembly: GCF_051168715.1. Classification (NCBI taxonomy): domain Eukaryota; kingdom Metazoa; phylum Chordata; class Actinopteri; order Cyprinodontiformes; family Poeciliidae; genus Poecilia; species Poecilia mexicana. Next base: position 24,956,408 of record NW_028263385.1, on the reverse strand, counting down.
CCACAGTTCTCTACGTTTGCCTCAGTCCTCGCACGCACAAGGGTTAAACAGCCTTAAATAATGTTTCAAATGCTATGTTCGTAAGTGCTTTGTAGACATCTTGCTGTAAAACTTTAGGATCAATTCAATCAAGAAAATTATCATGGCAGAGCTATATAATATTACTACATAAAGCTAATTTTTAAAGTAATACTTTTATTTAAAAAAAATATGTCAGATCATGATTTCTTGGTTGTCACAACGAAGACATTTTTGGCAAAGTTAATGACAAGTTGTCATAATGAAGACATTTTTGGCGAAGTTAATGACAAGTTGTCATAACGAAGACATTTTTGGCGAAGTTAATGACAAGTTGTCATAATGAAGACATTGTGAATAATGTCAACTTTGTATTAAAAGTGTCATAATTTACCGAACGACGCTTTATGACAACAGTCATGAATAGTTATGAAGACTTATTGATGTTCATGACAGGTGTTATGTCATGTTTATGTGGGTGTCATGACGGTCTTATTCAATACCCGTCAAATAAAGTGTTAACAAATATTCTAATATTATACTTAGATTAAAAAAAAAACAACAACAACTGGCATTTGCATTCTCCTTCAACAAAACAAAAACTAACTCAGTTTAGGTTTAGGTCATGATACTCACACCAACCTCTGCAGATGGTCCTCGCTTCAAACTGATGCTCATAATAGAAATGCAAAGATGTTCCAAAGTTCAGTCAAATACAAACTTTTGCATCTTATTTTCATCAGTTCCCAAAAAAAGAATAAAAAATGTGACACTGTGCTTGTTTTGTTGTGTCAAGAGATGCAAATACTTTGCGTTTTGCAGAAGGCGTTGTATGAATAAAGGCTTTCAATCACTTCTCTGTTCTTCCTGTTTCTGAGTTATTACTTTTTGCTCACATTTAAACATCCATCCTTCTATGACCTTACATGTTTATCCCTGGTGGGGTCATGAGGGCTGCTGGTGCCTATATCCAGAGGTCAACGGGCGAGAGGCGGGGCACATCCTGGACAGATTGCCAGTCTGTCGCAGGGCAACACAGAGACAGACAGGACAAGCAACCATGCACACACACACTCACACCGAGGGATAATTTAGACATTGATTTCATTGAGGCAGATTTTCAAGTGCAGTTCTTCCTGATCTCATCAAGCACAGTTTGGTCTATTTGGGTGCAAACTGTGTGAGAAGCTTTCATTTTTGTGGGAACCAGTTTATTGTAATCAAATACTGACTTTCACAATGTCTCTGTGTCGTCCTGTTACTCATCTTATATGTGCAAAATAGCATTTAAGGATCTGTGGTATTGGAACCACTAGAGGGAGCCGGAGGACATGTTTTATTTATTTTTTATTTTTTAGGTGACAGATTTCCAGGCTTGAGTATTTTCTGCCAGATGGTGAATTTTTTTTTCTGCTATTAACAACACTAGAATCACTCAATAAATAGTTAATAATATAATTATCTAAAATTGTTATGTACCCAGACTGAAAGTGGCTTCGTTCACATCTACTGCTGCCATTGCTAAAGCTAGGACTACAATCTAAACCAGCGCAGAAACATGATGTCATTGTTCACAACTTCTCATTCTGTACATTGACCCAGTAAAAAAAAAACAAAAAAAAAAACACTCTACTGGAGGAATCCAAGTGAATGGGAGAAACCTGGCAACATACGGTGCACACGAGAAAGTTTTATTTTTCTTCAATATTCCTATTTTTGCATTGATTATAGAATGGCTTCTTACAAAGGTTTTGGGAGTCACTCTCAGTCCTTTTCAAAGTTCATGTGAAAACTCTAAAGTTCCTAAGAAACAGATGAGCTCTTCATTATTATTATATATTTCTTGTTTCACTGATGCAAATCAGATGCAGAAAACTGACCTCTGCAGAAACAACTTCTCATTTGCCTCAGGGTTTCTCATAATATAAAATAAATGTTGAGGTGTGGCTGACAGAGAGGATCAGATGTACACTGGCTGAGAGTGAGCAACATCCTGCCAAGGTGAGTGGAGGGAATGTGAGCTAAAAAGAAAGATATTCTATGTTTTTAATAATCAATCGGTGCAAAACTGTACTTTCTAATTTGAATGTAATTATTTGTAGAAAATTGCTAGTAAGTGATTTCACAAAACTAATGACAAAATATTTTTCTACTTAAGATGATGTGGACACTGTTATCCATCTTACTGATTGGTAAGTCATTTTATTCACTAAAACATCAGTTTAGTCTGGTACTGATGATTCAAACTATTATAATGTTGCATCTTAGTGATCAAAAAAGTCCAGTTTTACAGTGAATGAGCTCAACAACAACATGAAACTAAATGGCAACACTAAAGAGTAAAACTAGTGTGAGAATGTGGTGATTATTTCAAAATTAACTTCAAGTTGGTCAATAAATAAAAATCAGACTTTCAACATATGTCTCTGGCACTTCACAGGAAGGCTTTGTGAAACTGAGCAGACAGCAGGTGAGGCTAAAATAACATTGCTGAACTCTAGAAACTGAACTTATGTAATTCATGGATTGTAAAAGTAACGATCAGTTCTTCTTTTTTCATTCCCAGATGTCTGCAGCACACAGAATATCAATCTGACTGACAAGGAAGCATCAAAGTCTTCAGTCTACATTAATATTAATAGCATACCGTACACTGGTGACAGAGCCTATGATGGGAATCGCTCCACATGTGCTCACACCCTGCAGCAGAACAACGCCTGTTGGAGAATTGACCTGAAGGCTGTTTACAACATTTCCTGTATGTCTGTATTTATCCCAACCGATAATAATACTGACTTGTCAGGAGCTCAGATCTACATTGGGAACTCTCTGCAGAACAACGGCGCCAAGAACACACTGTAAGAACATCCTGTTTCCTTAATGAAATTTATGTCACATTTTGATACCTCAAAAGAAAAATTACAGTTTTAATGATCAATTTCATGCACATTTTGCTTCCTTTCTTTGTTAAATGTTTTACAGAAGGGATTTCTAATCCAAAGCTATTTTTAAACCTGGATTTGAATTTCAGTGCTTTGCTCAAATTTGTTTACATGCACTCACCAGCCACTGGTAGTGAGGGGGTTGGACCCAATTTTTGCCTTCAGAAATGCCTTTATCCTTCGTGGCATAGATTCAACAGGGTCCTGGAAATATTCCTCAGAGAGTCTGGTCCATATTGACATGATGCATATTTTGGATGTGCATCATGGCTGCACATCCAAAATGCAAATCTCCCGTTCCACCACATCCCAAAGGTTCTCTATTGGACTGAGATCTGGTGACTGTGGAGGCCATTCGAGTTCAGTGAACTCACTGTTGTGTTCAAGAAACCAGTCTGACATGATTGACGCTTTATGACATGGTGCGTTATCCTGCTGGAAGTAGCCATCAGAAGATGGGTACACTGTGGTCATAAAGGGATGGACGTGGTCAGCAACAATACTCTGGTAGGTTGTGGCGTTGACGCGATGCTCAGTTGGTACTAGTGGGCCCAAAGTGTGCCAGGAAAATATCCCTCACACCATTTCACCACCACCAGCAGCCTGAACCATTGATACAAGGCAGGACGAATCCATGCTTTCATGTTGTTGATGCCAATTTCTAACTCAACCATCCGAATGTCGCAGCAGAAATTGAGACTCATCAGACCAGGCAACGTTTTTCCAATCTTCTATTGTCCAGATTTGGTGAGTCTGTGTGAATTGTAGCCTCAGTTTCCTGTTCTTAGCTGACAGGAGCGGCACTCGGTGTGGTCTTCTGCTGCTGTAGCCCATCCACCTCAAGGTTCAACGTGTTGTGCATTCAGAGATGCTCTTCTGCATACCTCGGTTGTAACGTGGTTATTTGAGTTACTGTTGTCGTTTATCAACTGGAACCAGTCTGGCCATTCTCCTTTGACCTCTGGCATCAACATCACATTGCACCCACAGAACTGCTGCTCACTGGATATTTTCTCTTTTTTGGACCATTCTCTGTAAACCCTAGAGATGATTGTGCACGAAGGTCTGTCATTTTTCAAAAGGTTTCCTTTTGAGTTTGATTTCTTCCCAACATGGAGTCATAACAAACTCTCTGCTTTCTTTGGTGGCTCCACCTTCTGCATCTCCATTTTCAAAACCACTCAGTTGTATTCATTGTCAGATCAGTTCTCTGTTTTTTTTTTCTTTTTTCTCTTGTTCAGGGTTTTCAACGTCACAAGCTTCCAAACAGGTCAGATAAATGTCTTCAAATTTCCCACATCTGTGTCTGGGCGCTACGTCACCGTGATCAAACCAGAAAACAAATTCTTGGTTCTTTGTGAGGTGAACATCTCTGGCACAGAGCTCGGTATGTTTCATTTAATTCTCAGGCAAATAAATTCATTACAGGCTGAAGATGGTTTGACGCTTTAAAATTTATCCATTAATTTTCAAACAAAGACGAAACATGTTTTGGTCTCAGTTTTTGTCATGTGTGCTAATACAATATATAGATACTATTTTATTTATTCGCACATGTTCGGTGTGTGCTCATTTTCTCACTTTAAAGTGCTGCATTAATCTGTCTGTGAAACGTTCTGTCAGAGAAAAGATGTTTTTATCCTGATGCACTTTGTCATCCAGTAAAATGCAATTATTTGACTGAACCATGTTCATAATTCTAATATTCTACTAACAGAGATTTATACACACCCTTTATAGGCAGGAACAGATTTTTGTTTCTTTTAAAGTGAAAGACTAATATAATTTAAGCCTTGTTGTCAATTTTCAATGAAGATTTTTCATACAAGCAGAAATATATACATACACTCTTACTAAACTTTTAACAAATGTCCCGTCTGCAAGCTGGATGTTGATCACATAGTTTTTTGTCTCTGTTTACAAGCTTCTGTGATTATTATAGCCGACAAAAGTCTCCTGATAGAAGCAGGAGACTTTTATCAAGCTGGTTGGTTTTCTGGCAGATATTCTGACTTTCATTAGACTTGAAGGTCGGCTGCTTTCATTCTGATGTCTGTTTCTTTGTCCTGCTGGAACAACCAGCTGTGTCAAAATTTCAACCATCTCACCCAAACTTTCTCTTTTAATTAACAAGACTCAAGCTGAAATGGAAGTTAGTGGAACAGCAGCATCTCTGAATGCAGTGATGTAACTGAATCCTCTCCCAGATTGCTAAAATGTGCACCATTTATTATTCTAATACGGACAAAATTGTAAATATATTAATTCCTCTCTACCCCTTTCCTTACCAGAATCTCCCTTTAAGCTGATCGACACAAACAAGACCTGGGAAGAAGCTCTGTCCTACTGCAGAGGTAACCACAGAGGTCTGGCCTCCATCTTGGATGAACAGATGCAGACGTTTGCTGAGCTGGAGGCTGAGAAAGCCAACAGTCCCTTCGTGTGGTTCGGCCTTCGCTACGACTGCAGCCTAGAGTCCTGGTTCTGGGTGGATGATTGTAATGTTGGTTCTGGTGTCAAAGATTGTGACACCAGTGGAGCCATGGAGACAGAAGAACGGCATCGCTGGTTCAACAAGTCTGGTGATGAAAAGTTCAGTTTCATCTGCGCATTGAAATAACACTGCATACAGATTTTATTTACTCCGTCAGTTCTCTCTCATGAAGAAAGAAAAGCTTCTGTCTCTGATTTGTTTGTGTGATGTGGACAGCACCTCGTCCTCTTATCCTTGAGAAGATGTTCTCTCCTCTCTAGTGTTTCCTGTTCTACACTGAGATTCTTCTTCCTTCCTGATTTCATTAAACAAAGCTCTGGTTGGGAGCAAACACTGTTAGAAACTTTAGTTTGTACAGGAACCAGAAGATATTTGCATGTTTGTTTGTTTTTTGTAATTAAAGACAAACTTTCACAATTTCTTTGATATGCATCATATATTATGCAAAACAGCATAACAGGATATGACGATTATATAAAACAGCAACTGCAACCACATGGTGCTTAAAAGTAGAAATGATTTATAACTTAATAGGCCAATCAAAATTTCTGACTCACTTTGCTCTGTTAATTCCTATGTCTTACTATTACCATTATTGATAACTTATTATTGTTATCTTACTATTATTATTATTATTATTATTATTATTATTATTATTATTATTATTATTATTATTATTATTATTATTATTATTATTAGGTTTTTTTCCCTCTCTGTTTTTATTTTATTCATTTTTATATAACACATGTTAAGAAGAGTTTATAGATGTATTTTGTTGGTAACTATTCTGACGCTGTATGTCTGGTTGTTATTTACAGTCATTTCCATTATTATCATCCATAGATTTTCTTGTCTTGTTATAAGAGTTAGTTTGTAGCCATTTTGTCAATGTAATATAATGTATTTGTTGGCTCTTTAGCACCGTATATTTAACACTTACATAAATATTATAACATGGTTTTAATTAAAGGTTTTGATAATTATTAAGTCGGTAAGTAAGTAGCAGTAAACAAATGGTTTTGTTCTTGGTTATGTATGCACATGTTCTCTCTATACTATTGATTGCTTGTTTTTAAAAATCTGTTTGAAATAAATGAATAAATAAAGTAGAAAAATATTTGAATGAAACAGCTTAGTGGCCTTTTTATTTGAATTCCTTTTTGTGATTGTTTTAGCTTAAAATGACTGATTTTGCATCACTTTTTCTAAAGGTTGCAGATTTTCTTCAGCTTTATATTTGTCATATCACAGTCTTACAAAAAAGTTGAAATTCCTCTACATCATCTTCGCATCCCTTCTCTTTTTTCTCATCAAATTGTAATCCTCATTTAAGCCAGGAAGGCCCTGCATCATCATACTGCTGAAGTACTGGAATACTCATCATTTAGCTAACATTATCTGCATGCAGCAGCATTACTTTACTAACTCAGTTTGTCTGGAAGAAAACTAACAAGTGTTTTGGCTCTGGCTTATTGCTGAACATGACACATAAGATAATATTAAGGCATTCTGACACTGTTCTTTCACAAATATACAAAACAGCATTTGGGGCTTTGCCAGAGCCAATGAGGAAATAGTTGGTCCATTGCAGAAGCAAACACCTACGCACGCCTAATGGTTGCCATGGGAGATTTAACCTGTGGAATGATTATTCATTCCTTAAACATGAATGAAAGAATCAAAGAAACACTCCAGGTATGATTCTGATGAGAGAATAACTTTATAACATGAAATGAAGCTCAAAAAAACAGATTTTCCATTCCAGCAAGAAGGTAATAAATAAATCTGCCAGGGATGAGAACATATTTACTTTATCCAGGGACTAATTTACACAGATCGTAAAAATGTCAGCGATTAGAGAAAAAGTCTACAATATAGAACAATACAGAAAAACAAACACACTAAGTGATGCAACAACACAAGATGTGATTTTTTTTTTATGATACACTGAAAGTAAAGCTATGGTAACTCAGATGTTACAGCTCTTAGTTTACAGCACAGATAAAATTAAACTTTTCATGATCAGACTTGTTAAACCACAAATGGTCTCCTTCTTTCTCCATGGCTCCACTGGTGTCACAGTTTTCTTCTGGTTTGCCATATCTCCAGCGTTTAAACTCTACTTCACTGTCATCAACCCAGAACCAGTATTGGAGGGAGGAGGCGTAGTGAAGTCCGATCCAAACGAATGGACTGTTGGCTTTCTCAGCCTCCAGCTCAGCAAAGGTCTGCATCTGTTCATCCAAGATGGAGGCCAGATCTCCATGGTTACCTCTGCAGTAGTTCAGAGCTTCTTCCCAGGTCTTGTTTTGGTCAATCAGTAGAAAAGGTGAAGCTTAAAAAAGAAAATTAATTAAAGTCAAGCATAGCCAGTGAATTATGATAAAATGACAACATTGAATCCTAACATTCCACAACACGGGTGATACAAATAAGGTGCTGTTATGCAGCAACATGTAAATGTTACAGTAACCCAATATATTTGCATTAGTCAACAGCTTGACCGTTCCTCTGAAAGGTGAAATTATTACATGTTATGTAGTTTATTGATGGTGAGAGTTGATGAACATGGATCATTTACCCATTTTTGTTCCAGTGATTTTCACGTCACAGAGAGCCATATATGTATTTTCTGGTATGATCACAGTGACGTATCGCCCCAACACTGAAGTAGAGAACTCATAGACATTGATCTGGCCCGTTTTGAAGGCTGTGATGTTTTTAACCCTGGATAAGAGAGAGAAAATTAATGCTGACAAGACAAAATAAACTCTTCAAAGCAGGAAGTTGAAACTAGAAATTAGATTTAACTTCACATTTATCCCAATGTAAAGGCGTATGGTTATTCACCGCTGCAGGCTACACCAGGTCCTTTGGATCCGACCTTGACTGAGTGTTGGTTTATTTGACTCAGTTCTTCTATGTGTAATGGAAATACAGCTACTGCTGCCTGCTGTCCTTTGAGTTAGTTTTTTCTTTTGTTAGTCGACCCAGTTATTTGATTGTGTTTGTTTCTTCTTAGTATACAGTATGTCAGGGTGGACTAACTGTTTTTCATTTTTTTGTTTGTATGTCCTGTGGTTTTGTTTTCGGGTCACTTTGTGTCAAATGTTAGTGGATTAACAACAGATGGATAAAGTTTAATGGGAAACCCCCTTATCTGAGAAGCAATAAATATTGTTAATCAACTTTAATCTCTGTTGATTATTACCTCCTGGCTCTTAGGAGCATAACAACCAAATGATTAAATATGTATTTTGAAGATCAGAAAAAGAATGACTGCATTGGATGAAGCACATGAAAAAGACTCAAATGTAAAATAAATCAGTTTAAGGTAATTGAAACTCTTACAGCTTGTTGTTGGTGCTGAAGTTCTGATGAGAGTTCCCGATGTAGATCTTGGCACCTGATATGTCCGGTGTATATCTATACCATTTGTCAACATTAAAAATAGAGATACAGGTAATGCTGTAAACACCCTGCAGGTCTACAGTCCACCAGGAGTTAGTCAGATATTCGGTGTAAGAACATGTTGAATGATCCTCATCAAAGGCTCTGTCAGCAGGGTAATATGTTAGGTACCTATCATAGGTTGTAGACTGGTATGCTTTCTTGTCCCTCAGATTTATATTTGGTGTTTTGCAGCCATCTGTGACTGAACCTTTCAAAATACAGAGAATTTAACTTCAATGTGTTGATCTTCACATGACAATCATTTTACGGCTTATTTGTCTTCTCATGAGAGTTATCTACAATAAAACTATGACATGAAAAGTTAAACATTAAATGGATATCAAATAAAAAACACATTGAACCTACTTGAGCCATCACTTGCACACAGCCTTCCTGCAGAGAAAAATGAAAAAAATAAATAAAGTTTTATAGTGGAAAATGTCAAAGCCATTTTCAGATTGAATACAGTTAATACTCATAAACTTCTGCTTCAGACCCTGAAATTAAACCCTTAACATTATTTTTGATATGTGGTAAAGTATGAGGTCACTGACAGTAAAATTAAACTCTTAGAGCTTTTTTAAATATTTATAACATTAAAACATCAAACTACAAAGTAAATGAGCAGCTTACCACTCAGACAGATGAAGAACAGAATCCACAACATCTTTGGAGGACAAACAAACTAAAATGACTTTTTCTTCACTAAACTATACTCAGACCAGAGGATGTTCCCTGATGCCTCCTCCTCTACTAATAAGTTAAATAAGAGTCAGTTTGGGTTGATGTAGCTTCTCTCCTCTTTCAGGGGGTTTGTCTCTCTAAGCTCATGTAGATAAGATCCAGTTTCATGTTTTATAATGGAGGGTTTCAAATTACACAACTGTATAACATATACTAGTCCATGGTTACTGCTGTTTGTTTTTGTATCTAATTTGCATTAGATCCTAACAACCTTAACAGAGAGTGCTTGTGTGGGACAAAGTGAGACGTGTCAACTCTAAAATGCAATATGTAAGAAAATAAATAATAATCATAAAATAAATGATCTATTACTTTTATAAAACATTCATACTTGCAAGGAGAATCCATGAAATAACACAAGACATAGGAAATACAGCAAATATTCACACACAGGACAGTTGCAAACGTATTCTGGCCTTTATTGTACAGGAAACAGAGAGGAAATGGGAGAGGACAAGCAGCAAAGATCTTAAAGTTGGAAATCAGAGTCCAGACGGCTGCATAACGGCCCAACATGTTTGTCTCATTTAAATGTTTCAGATTATGAAAATATTCTAATATTATACTTAGATTTAAAAAACAAACAAACAAAAAAAAACTGGCATTTGCATTCTCCTTCAACAAAACAAAAACTAACTCAGTTTAGGTTTAGGTCATGATACCCACACCAACCTCCGCAGATGGTCCTCGCTTCAAATTGATGCTCATAATAGAAATGCAAAGATGTTCCAAAGTTCAGTCAAATACAAACTTTTGCATCAGTTCCCAGAAAAAGAATAAAAAATGTGGCACTGTGCTTGTTTTGTTGTGTCAAGAGATGCAAATACTTTGCGTTTTGCAGAAGGCGTTGTATGAATAAAGGCTTTCAATCACTTCTCTGTTCTTCCTGTTTCTGAGTTATTACTTTTTGATCAATCTAAACATTAAACATGATCTTACACAAGAGGCGGGGTACACCATGGACAACAGAGCAGAGCAACACAGAGATGGACAGGATAAACACACCCAATCAATCGATCAATCAATCTGACAGTCATGTTTTTGGATGGTGGGAGGAAGCCGGAGTACCCGGATGCATACACACAGGGAGAACATGCAAACTCCATGCAGAAAGACCCCAGACCGGGAATCGAACCCAGGACCTTCTTGGTGCAAGGCAACAGCTCTACTAACTGCATCACTGTGCAGCCACCACATTTAAACAGATCCACTTTATAGAGTGACAGCAGCTTGATGGTATTTAATTTGATCAGAGAACTTTAATGAACTGAACCCGGGTTCTAAATGCTTCATGATGGCAGTCATTTATTAATATAAATATGACTGGATTCATGGGTATTAAAGCTCAGAGGGAGATTTTATTCTGAAGGCTGTAATACAGAACATTAAATTACAAAGTGCATCAGTGGAGCTCGTAGCAGAAACCAGTTATGAACTGTTCGATGAAACAACCACTAGAGGGAGCCAGACGACATGTCTAATTTTAGATCAGGCTGTTGAATTTCTTCCAGATGATAATGGTGACAATTAAGGTCAAGTTCTGTATTTAACAAGACATTACAGTTAAGTCATGACCTTGGCCGATTTAGATTCTAAATTTTAATTCAATCAAAAGGTTTATTTCTGATAGGAAATCAGATCAGCATCTCTCATAAGGTAGAAATGAAATGACGGACCAGAAAAAATTGGGTATTAAACATTATTTATTCTTTTCTCAGTAATCAATAGAACAAAGGTTAGACAGCACTTTATGAACGTAAACTGTGATATCTGCAAATATTAACTTAATAACTCAGGTTAACCTGAACCTTTGCATCTGATTTAATGTTCTGATACTGTTCCAAGAAATGTTATCTATGTCCTCTTTACCGGTTTCATGGAAGCCGGGTCGGCAACAAGCTGTTCATTCACATCTTTGTTCTTCTAAATGTTCAGGCTTTTATTAGATTCCATGTGAAAATCTGCAATATAATTTTAACCAATGATGATGTTTAATTTTTAACATCACTGTTAAAGATATACGCTGACCATTTCTGTGCTACACACAAGAGAAAAATGTTCAAAAGGAGTTTTCTCCTGAAAACATGTTCAACAAGTCATATTTTTCTCTATAATATTGACTGGTTATTCAATATGAAAGTTTATGCAAAGTAAGAGACTAAATAAAAACAAAAGGACCTCTTTATATAGCATTTAATTTTCCTCAATAGCCTGAATAAACCGCATTAGTAGAACTGACCTGTTATTTATCTTTACTTACCAACTTATTGTTTTTTGATTTGAAGTAATATTAATGTTTCTTAATGATCCGGCCAGAGTCTCTCAACTAGATGAATAAGTTTAGGATTCACTGTTTGATTTGATATATTTCTGTATATAAACTGTATTATTTTACACAAAGTGCAATGAAATGACATTTGTTTTGAACTAATGATTTACAACTAAGCAGAAACAAACTGGATTACTGATGAGAAATAAATCTGTGTTCAGGTTTAGAAGCAAACTATGAAAACTTTAAAGAGCAAACAGTGAAAAAGAAAAACAGCACTCAAAGTGGTTTTAAAAAGACATTTTACTTTGTTTGTACATTGTTGACCCTCTGACAGGATGGACCCGGGGTTCGTCTAAAGATGACCGATTGCTGTGAGGATTGTTCCACCATCTAGCCGTCTAAATTAAACAGGTGAGGACTACAGCAGAAGTACAGTAAAGGGTACAGAAATGGCACAGCAGGTAAACGGTTCAGATCACAATGTTCGCTCTTAGACCATCAGCACAAAGTTAACTGGGATACATGATGAGGGCCGGGGACAGAATCACGATGCGGTGAACAAATATGGCACCCGGACAGACCAAACGTTGCAGGAGTCAGTCTGTTCAACATCTATTCACTGAATGTCTATAAGCGATGTGACGACAATATTTTTTATTTTTTTTGTATTTACATTAGCGGACACGGCCATTCGGGACAGATTATTGTGAAAAGGAAATAGCACACAGTAAAACGGTGAGGGCTGGAGACCTGGGAGCAGGAGGCCTAACCTGTGGACTAAACCACTCTCTGTCTGCGTGAACGTCTAGAGAGTTGAACACTTCTGAAACGGTACCAGGCGTTTGTTGACATGACACGTGGCAGCTCCACGTAGAGAGATCGTTCTGCTGTAAACTGTAATTCATAGCATATTCTCACCGCAGGAACCTTTTACCTCTGCCGTTTCCACTGAGGGAACCAGGATGGAATCACATTACCAGAGTAGAAATCTACTGCCCTGGTAGAGAGGTAGCGCTTCTTTCTGTATGTATTCAGAACCAATTACAGTCGAGTCACATAAATGCATCAAGCATGGAGACGGACGGCGGGTTGCAGACTGCTGGAAAACGGCCGTGCCGCTGCCTTCCTCCTCTTTGCGCTTGCCCCCTGGCTAACGAAATGATTCACAGCAGCAAGTACACCAGCACAGAGCGCGCACGTCTGTAAGTAAGGAGAAAGCTGTGTTTTTATTTTGGCCGTCTCCATAGCGATATCTGAGAATCCAGCTGGATCCTGCAGCTGGCAGAGCGCTAACGCCTTAGCAGGTTCTGTTCTCATGAAGATATTGCTTTATCCATATCATCTGGACTGGGGAAAGAAAATGCTGTTTTGTCTTTATATTCAAATTGAAAGTGAATATTTGCTGGTAATACTAACTGATACATGAGGAATAATTTCTATTATCTATTCAAGGACTTTACAGGTTTGTTGTAAAGAATGCAATCTTTGATGCCACCGTCTGCTGTGGGTTGATATCTGCATCCACAGACGAACAAATCTGAATCAGCGATTGAGTTTGAATGCTGCTTGAAAACAATAACAAGTATTGCCTCTTTGTATATGGTAACAAATTAACACTTGCTGCCTAAAGGCTTCATTTACATCAACACAATGGTTTTGAACTCATCGCTGGAAACACACTCAAGAAAAAGACAGAGGACATCTAAAAGGTTCCTGGAAAATACTGGAAGTACTTGGAGGAAATGGTTCAGAGTAACACAGTGGAAAGGTACCTTTTAAAGTTTGCATCAAAGGAGTTAACTTTGATATTAAACAAATGTCTCTAGAGTCATGATCATGACAATTAACTCATTGTTGAAGTCTGATAAGAAAAATGTATCAGGTATTATTAAAACCACAAAAGCAGCTTAGCCCTGATCAGACTGTCCCAAGTCCACCAACCTCACATTTCGTATGTACAACATGAGATGTTTGTTCTGGCTATCGCATGCAACATATGACAAAAGTACACTTCAACATTACAGGTTATTCATGTCATGGACAGGCACTTGTCACTGAACGACAAAATGCATAAAGTCAGCTCTCTGTCAGTTCCTAAAATCAAGATAAATTACAGCCAACAGTCAAAAGTCTGTTCAAAAACGAGATCATATAAACGCCGTGAGGGAAACCGAACGTTTCCATGTCTGGCTGTGACAAGTGCCTGGCGACAAAATACAAGTAGCTTCGTTAAAAGACTTAAAAAGCGGACTTTCTGAAGTCCGTTTCAGGTTCCGGTCATCTTCTAATGTCGGAGGAAAGCAGAGTTTGAACATGATTTAGTCTGAAGAAAACGTGTTTAAGAAGGTAAGAAGGTTTTTTTTTTTTTTTTAATTTTCACATTGAAGAGTTCATGAACTCGAGTTCAAAACAAGTGTAGGAGCCGTGTAGGCACGAAGGTTTAGCCATCGGAGTCACCGACGAACAGTAGTTGGGACAGCTTTTAGATCGTCGTACCGTTTCTTTTTAAAGCAGTAAACAGGGGCGTCGTTTGGTAGATTTTCCACAGAAAAGAGGAGGCCGTCCTGCTTCTTCATCACAACTGAGACCGTCCTCTTTGTTTACTGGAGCAGTTTTTCAGTCTTTTGGTTTCTGGTTCCCCAGGGTGTCAAGTCTGTGACAAAAGGGAACTCAACAGAACGCTGCTGGGACGTGCACATCATGAGTCTAGTCACGGGTCTGACAAAAAAGACTCAATAAAAAGGCATAAGGAGTCATCAAGGGGCGAACGGAGCAATAACAAAACAAGCTCCTATCATTTAAAGCGAAACAGTCAACAAAAACAACTTTTAGGCTTCGTCAAATCGACAGGTTATCAAAACGCAGGGCTAATAATACAACATTATTTTTAGTGCAGAAAAAATGGTGCATGATTGTTCTTTTCTTTTTTTTGGAGCAGTTACAAATGTCCAGCTCTTTAAAACACGTGGTATATAAATAGAAAAATCAATACACTGATTATATCCCTTCATGTGTGAAAACAGAAGGAATATAAAAGGCAAAATACTGGTTAGTCATAAAAAACAGGGTTGGTCTCTCAGAGCCATTTCATGGTATAATGTGAGACTTAAGGTGCCTAATCAAGTGGAAAAAGTGCAAACTTTTAAAGATGAGTTTAAGTGCTTTAGGTTGGGGGCTGTGGGGAAGGTTTCAGTGCAGAATGGGTTCAGATTATAATTTCAAATACTGTTAAACAGTTTCTTCTTACAGTATGGGTCAGGACACAAAGATCTACACATCGCGAGTCAGTCACTTTGTTCTTATTAGAATCGTGACATGATCTTTTTATGCCTGATTTCACTAGATTTAAACCTCACAGTGGGCTTTGCTTTGTTCTCCAGTGTCTCCTGCCACAAATTGCCGTCTTGCATGGGAGGCACCACTTTCAGCTTTGGCACAGCATGTTTACTGTTTGAATCTAAGAATCTCTTTTTAAAAAAGGGTCAAAAAAGCACATGGCATATATATATATTTTTTTTTTTATCAAAAAGTGGAAAAAAAGAAAGGAAAATGTTCAAAAACATCATCAGCAGTTCAATTCACACACATTCAGTGGCGTCGCCGTCGTTCAAATTTGCAGATGTTCAGTTAAAAACTCGTAATAATATCGATGAAGCGGTAAGGCGGTATAAAGGGAAAACATTCCGTACTATTTAAAAGCGTTTTAGCATTTGCATTCATGCAGCATCTGGCTACTCGTTTTATTGCCAAGTGAAGCCTCAGCCTCAGACTAAAATGTCATCGCAACTCCTGGTGAAGCACAAAACCAAACAGCCGTTTTAAATGAATTTCAGACGCTAGAATAAATATCCACAACGAATCCTGGATTTAGATTCATGATTTTGTCCTAATGTCGCATTTTGATCCGACTCAGACTTAACTTTAAATCTAACGCGCTTTAACGTCGGCGTGACGAAATTGCTGTCGGTTTCGGAAAGCAGGAAGTGTGAGCTTTAACGTAAAAATTTGTGGTTTTCTGTCAGTCTTTAAACTTGATTATCAGAGATCAAACACAGATAATTGTAGCTGATGATTTGACTACCTTCACAATCCTGAAGAAGATAGATTTTCCCATGTGTTTCCAATATACATACCAGGTTTCCTAGCCAGCTAGTTTTTGCTTTAATCTGTTATTTCTGAATGATATATAGTGGGAGTTTTCATTCTCAGCTCAGTTTTAACACTTTTTTTTCTTCTAAAGTTAATTTTGCAGCAGCTGCTTTATGACCTCTGTCAAAGTTTGATCTTGATCTAAAGCTAATAATTGGTGTATTATTACTCTCATCTGGACTTGACTGGACAGTGAAATAGTTCTTGTTCATGCACGTCAGTGGCAAGCAAACAAGGACACAAATAAAACTTAATTTATCTAACTGACCGGTATCGGCCTAACTCAAGTCAATTTTCAGGCCAAATGTCAGTCTTTAGTCTTCGGAAAGGGACAAGCTTTTCCTGACGCTACGTGACGGCTCCCAAACCTCGCTGTCGTCCGTTTCGTCGCCGTCGTCCTCCTCATCGTCTTCATCATCCTCCTCGTCTCCCGCACCTGCGCCCGCCGGCTCCTCAGTGTTCTCCGATCTCTCTCCATGCGTCTCCTCCTCGTCGTCCCGCGCAGCTTTGTCCCCGCCCGTTCTCCCCGCAGCTCCGGGCTCCAGGAAGGGATCCAACCCCAAGTCCAAGCGCCGCTGGACCTCAGCAAACCACTCCCTCACCTTTTCACAGACAGAGACACAGCTTAAAATGTCAAATAAGACGTGGAACGAGTGCAACATATATTCTTTCATTTGGACCAGCAGGGTGATATCTCATACTGCCGGAATGAAAATGCAACGTCAGAAGACTGACGGTCACTGGTTGCGTCACAAGAGCAACTCCCTTAAAATATTACGGCTCATAATTTTTAAAAAGTCAAAACAGCACATTTGTTAGGACAATGGCAGACCGTAGAATGTTCTCCTTTATCGGGTTGTGTTCAGTTTATGTCGCAAAGCGATCACATCGCACTACTTTTTGAACTTTGGGGCCCCATAATTACCTAGAGCTGTTATTCAATATTAACGGAAAACTACCCAAACCGAGTAGAGTTGAGCCAAGACGAGCTTGTGCACTGCTAGCTAACAGCAAAAAGGTCATTACTAATATTAAATATTAGTTCTAATTCTTTGAAAAGAGGTTCTACTAGGCTACCTGTAATAGTTGTCTGTTGTAGGAATATGTCCAATTACAATACATTTATAAAGAACTGAAGAAACTCCCCGGGTAGCTGAAGGCCGAGAGTTAGGTTAGAGTGAGAAGTTAGCCATTTAAAATACCTGAACAGGTTCATTTTCCCTGGATGCAGCTCAATACGGCAAAAAAGACAAAACATTTTCTACCGAAGAAAGTCCTTGTTAGCTAAAGCTAGGTGTGACAAGGCGGCATCAGTCGGCCAGATTTTGTCGTGAAAGACAAAATGTGAAAAAAGCAGAAGTGTCTCTTTAACGTGTCATATCCTGTTTTTGCATAGTTAAGCACTAGTTTAACAAGTTTTTGTTTTCCAGTATTTGAATCAGGAAGGGAAAAGATGGAGACAGATGGGAATGGTGCTCTAACCAACTTTGGGTTATTTCAGCTTACAATTATTTAACCACTCCTATAGTGTGCATAGAGTTTTGAACATTCATTACTAATAATTAAAGCGACATAATAAAAGAAAGAACAATAAAAAAAATCCCATACCCCATTTTGACACCCTATT
The DNA here is from genome assembly GCF_051168715.1 of Poecilia mexicana. Taxonomy (NCBI): domain Eukaryota; kingdom Metazoa; phylum Chordata; class Actinopteri; order Cyprinodontiformes; family Poeciliidae; genus Poecilia; species Poecilia mexicana. The sequence goes on along the minus strand of NW_028263385.1, from coordinate 24,938,709 downwards.
TATGCATTTAGCTTCTGGGTATTTTCTTTTAAAATCTCCGTCGCCCACCTGTTCGTAGCTCATGTTGGTCTTGGTGACCAGCTCATCCAGGTCTTGCTCGCTGAGGAAGTGGTGCTTCAGGTAATACTCCTTCAGGATTTCCCGCCCGGTCTTGAATTTCTTTGATGGCGGGGATCTTTTGACATCTGCGCTGGAAGAGGAGGAGGACCTCTTTGGCTGCTTCCTGGTTTTGGACCGCCCCCAGCCGCGATTCCGACCACGCCTTTTCCGACCGCCGCCCCCCGTTTTGCCGCCGCCGCCGCCTCCTTCGCTCGGTCCCTCGACGTTGCCACTTTGGTACTGGAAGAACCACTTCAGGTTCCCGTTTTTCCAGGAGTACCGAGAGTCCCCGAACCAGCTGACGATGTAATGGCGGGGAAGGCCGCTCTCCTCCGCCAGCTGGTCGTACTCCTCCGGCGTGGGCCACTGCGTCCGCACAAAGGCACTTTTTAGAATGTGGAGCTGCTCTGGAGTCTTTTTGCTTTTCTCTTTAAGGTCTTTCTTGCTGCAGCCGCCGCCGGACAGCTGCTTGCTGCGACCTCCTGGAGGAGTCTGACTCCCCTTTCGAGACGAGGAGGCAGACGGAGGAGAGTTGCTTGAGCCTCCTAGTTCCCCTGCTTCCTCTGCCTTCGAGTTATCCGTTTCGATCTTCCCTCCCTCGGACGACTCTGGTGAGGGCGTACTCGCGGCGGGGACTTTCCGCCTCTCGTTGAACCAGGCGTCGATCTCCCTCCGAGTCAGCTTGGTTTCTGTCCTCAGACGACTCAGTTCTTCGTCCGACGGCATGCTGCTCTTCTCGAAGCTCTCCTCCAGCACCACCAGCTGCTCGGGAGTCTTCTCCTTAAACTTCTGCAAAGTGAAGTCTGGGAAGGGGTTCCAGGTCTTGACTCGGGTCTCTTTCTCCTTCTCCTTCACAGGGGAAGTGCTCGGAGGGTGAGGGGAGACGGGGGTCTCGTCACTCGAGTCGATGACTATAGGGGTGTTGGCAGCGCTGCTTGAGCTGCTCCCCCCTCGCCCTCCTCCGTCGTGGAAAACAATCACGTGGCTGTTCTTGGAGTTGCGCTGATTGTAGCGAGTGTCGCTGAACCACTTTTTGATCTCGCCCTTCGTCAGGTTGGTGAGCTTCATCAGCCGGGCAATCTCTGCGTCCGAGGCGAAGTGGTTCTTCAGGTAGCTGGCTTTCAGCTCCGCCAGCTGCTCTTTGGATTTCTTAGGTCTCAGACTGAACGAGTCAGCACTGAGGGCTGAGTTCTCCTTGGAGAGGGAGGGGGAAAAAGTTAGCCATCAACATGGTGCTCCTGTTGTGTCATTTTACACAATAAGGTAGCAAACAGGAAAAAGGCAAATGATGTAAACTCTAAACAAGGCGTTAGTGCAACGTTTAAGAAACACCAGTGTAATGAGATGGTGAAAATCCTAAATCTGCTACTAAAACAGCAAGCGCATCCAGATGTAAAAGGTGTCCCAACCTGGGGAGACAGAGAGGGAGGCTGGACTGTGGTAGCCCGTTTTAGCTCACTGTTTGTCGGCGTGGACTGACAGGAAACTCTGCTGGAGCTCTGAGACTGACTGGGCAAACCTGCCACAGTCAACGTGATTGGACTAGTCACTGGAAGATTCCCACCTGGACCAACCTGTGGTAAACAAATACAGAGATCACTGTGTCTGGCTCTCATGCATGTTTTACGACTATACAGCAACAAACATCGTTATGTTTTAGCAGGATTTAATGTCACACACCATCAAAAATAATGCATAATTGTGAAAGGAGCATGTATTAAAGGGAAGTATTATCTGTTTTCATACCACACAGTGCCATTTTATAGCATAATCAAGTAACTACATTACCCTGTGTTATAAAAATGTTCTATATATATGTGCCTTTAAAAACTCCTGCTCTTTCTGAAACTCCACTTTCAGGAAGTCATCACAACAAGTCTCCTCTGTTAAACCTTTAATGATGTTTTTACCAGCGTTTCACTGAGAAGTAGCTCGTGTGATGAGCTCAGGAGATGCGCAGTTCCACTAGGTGTAAGTGCTAATTGCTGCTGGCTAGTCTGAAGGAACTGAGTGGGGGAGGGCTACTCTGAAAGGCGGAAGCTTGGAAACCGGGAAAGTGAAGCTCCAAGGAGGCGGTCAGTCCACCCAGGCATTTTGCACAGCTGAATGGTTGCCACGGGAAATTAAAGGATTCCTCAAACACGCATGAAAGAATCAAGGCAACGCTCCAGGTATGTTTTCTTAAGCTCAAGCTCAGTCCGGCTGAGACATTGCTCACACAGCAAGCTTGAAATCCAGAGCCGCATCCCCGCTCATTGAAATGCGGAACATTCTTTCTTTCTTTGCCTACCTGTGTAAACACAAGGCCAGGTTGGCCCACAATCTGACAGGTCTGCAGGATGGACTGCAGGCCGTTCGCCGCAGCGGACAGCTGGTGCGCGGGGATGACGGTGATGGTTTGAGGCACTGTGTGCACGGTCCCGTTAAACTGCTTCCTCCTGGCCTCCTCCACTTCCTCTGGAGTCCAGCTGACGCCGTGCTTCAGGCGCTGGGCCGAGAACCACACCTGCGCACAGATCGAGTGTCTCTAGTTCAAGCAAGACAGGAAAAAAAAACAACAACAAAAAAAAACACTTTTGATGATGAAAAACAATGTGATCTTTTAACCTTGATCTGCTCTTCTGTGAACTGCGTCTGTGATGCCAGGCTGCTTATTTCTGCCAGGGAGGGGTAAGGAAACTTCCTGTAAGTGTTGATCAGAAGAGGGTTGGAGTCCATAGCTGCACTGTAGGAGGGGATGCTGCTCAGAGGAATCAGCAGCTGGGACTGAGAGACGGCCGCTGCTGCGGCTGCTGCACTCTGCTGGGCCTGGAACGCTGAAAGCACCTGGCATGGCGGCAGAGAGGGCGAACACCGTTAAACACAGCAGCTGCTGCAGATGTTTGCTATTCAGTATCAAAGGTGTGAACTAAAGGTGTCGTCCCTGAACAGGGACTCAGCTGGGAATTATCTGTCCTTTTCCCAAGGCTCAAAGTGAGTTTTTAGGGGGCTGGTGGCATGCAACACATTTCCCTACAACAGAGCACTGCACAAATATTCATAATCCTAGTAGTTTTTCCGCATTTCGTCAGGTTACAACCACAAACTTTGACGGATTTTATCAGGATTGTATGAAACGGTTCCAATGTGAATCAAAACACAAATACTAATTGTAACCAAATTTTAGAGCTGTAACTAACGGTTATTTAAGTAATCGATTAATCTATTGATTATTCTGACATTAACCAATTAATTGGATTTAAAAAAAATCTGCATATTTTTCAGATTTAAATAATTTAATTCCTTTTCTAAATAAGAAAATAAATAGTTTGTTACCTAAAATTCAATAGCAGTATTCATTTAGTGTACACTTGATCATTTGTAGCAAAGGATGCTTCTGCAGCAAAAAAAGACAATTACTTCTAAGATCAACATGTTAAATGCTCGGCTCTTTCTGCTCGACTTAACAACATAGTGCAGCGATGATCTTTAAATAACCGACTGATAACTGGACAGCAAACGGTGCTTAGGAGATTTGTTTTTCAGAATTTGAGCTAGGCAAAGCTAACTGTGTATGTCACTTGAGGAGTTTTGGGTAAAATATAAGTGTATTTTTATCTTGAACGCAAAATTTGTATATTTTTGAACAGATTTATCTTAATACAATGTTAAATCAGTTGTTTTTTATTTTTAGCAAAATGGCTTATTTTTGAGTCTGAATACTCCAGCTAACGATTAGTTGATTACTAAAGTAGTTGTCAATTATTTCAATAATCGATTAATCCCAATTAATGTGATTAATCATTTCAGCTCTGAACACCACGTATCAGTTTTCTTCTACTAGAACGTCCCTCACAAAAAAAAAAAAAAAAAAAAAAAAATCCCAGTAAAAAGAAAGCTGTGGATGTGAAGTGATAAATTTGAAGTGGTATGAACACTTCATGTTTAAATAAAGAAGCAGTAAATCTTTGAGGTTTTCTCTACCTGTGCCAGACCAGCAGGCAGAACTGTGGGGTTTAAAATGGAAGATTTTCTCAGCTGCTCTGACGGTGGGCTGACCAGCAGGCCCCCTCCTCCGAACTTCATGGAGTCGTGCAGCAGCTTCTCCACGGGCGTCATCGGTCCGAGCGGGGCTTCGATGGGCTCCTGCTCCCCTCCCAGTTCCCCGTCTCCTCCTCCTCCTCCTCCTCCTCCTCCTCCCCCCACGCCCTCCCCCGCTCCCTCGTCAGAGGATTTGAGGGAAACGGCGATCCTCTTGGGTTCGGACTTGGTCTTCATCCTCATGATCGGGGTCTTGCTCAGGGAGATGGCTGAAGCCGCAGCTGAGTCCGCTCCTCCCGCCCCGGCCGAGTCGCTCTGCGGCTCCTGCGCGGTCTGATCGCAACTCGGGTCCTCCGGCGAATCTTTCGGTCTGGATTTCAGTGTGGAGCAGACGACTTTAAGGTCGTCGGCGCTGGAGACGCCGGCTTCATCTGCAGGGGGGAAATAATAATAATGTTCTGCACTTATTTTCATTTGGGGCCTATTTAGCTTAGGTTATTTAAAAAAAATGGCTTGATTATAAAATGAGTCAAAAGCACTTTTCATGTTTTAGTTCTCAAACTTTTTTTTCACACAAAAGGAATGAACACAATTTTTCAATAGTACGTATAATTTTTAATAGAAAAAAAGCTCATACTTGGCAACCAAAAGACAAAAAAAGTTACTTTTTAAAGAGAATATTCTTTCTTATTGCTGTTACTGAAAATGATTTGGATTTGTTACGTGAAAACAACTAGTGTTTTTATTAACACTAATTTTATAGCATGATATTTCTGGATCCGCAGGTTGAAAACGCCTGGTCTAGAGGGCCACAGAAAATATCTACGGCGGGCCGGATTTGGCCCGCAGGCCATAAGTTTGACATGTTCTACCCTGTTCATATTCGTATCTTAGTTCTCTAAGTCTGAGTAACAAAGATCCACAGCCACTCAGTTCTGTGAGGGCCTCACCTGAATCCGGTGGAGTGGGAACAACTACCACCGCCTGGCCAAGCTCCTCCGTCGCCTCCTTCCCCTTCCTCTCCTCCTCCTCCTCATCCCCTGCCTCGTCCTCCTTTGTTCTCTCCGTCTTCTCCTCTACGGCTTCCTGCTCCACCACGTCCGAAGGCAGCACCATGCAGGGCGTGGTGGACTTCCGGCGGCTCGACATCTTCGATTCAGACTGACTCGTACTTGTGTTGCGGCCGAGCTGTCCAGGTTCACATATTGCAGGTCAGTGAGTTGATGAGCTGGATTCTTGGAATCCCGTTTCTCTGAATGGAAAACACAAATAAAGGGAACATCTTAAGGTCGTATACATGCCTCCCCCTCGCCGGGATTCAGTAATCGAATTCATGATTCCTTAATTTCCTGCAACGGCTTGGAAACTGTGTGGGAGTGGACGTGAGTGTAACATAGTAGGTGTTTCAAGGTTTTATGCAGGTTTCACCAACTCAAATGGAAGATTTTCTCTTTTAACACCGTCTCAGTACTATTATGAATGAAATTTCAGAACTGCGCCGTGACAGAAACGTACCAAAGAGGAAATTGCAAATAAATAAACTGCACAGGTTGGCAGCAGAAGTGAACCATTGGCCAAGATGAAGAGCGTCCAGCCAACTGGCCATAAATCTGCACTGACTAAACTTTTCAGCCTCTGACATGCTGGATCGATGCAGTAATTTATGTAAAAAGAGGCCCAACCAAGTACTGAGTGAATAGAAATTAACATACTTTAGAATTTTCTATTTAATATACAATTTTCTATTGATCTTGTAATGTTATATTCTAATTTTCTGAAACACTGAATATTGGTTTTTCGCAACATGTGAGGGGAAAAAAAAAATCAAAGTCTTGAAACCTTGTGTCTTTATATGATTTTCACTTCATGAAAAGACAACAAAATATTCGACTTTTTTTATTTAATTTTTTACAAAATTCAATTGTTTTATATTCACAGTTCAGGCCAGTGTGTATAGCTTAAGTAATAAGCATAGATATTTGTTCAGGAGGCTGTTTGGATAAATACTGCAGAGCCCCTTCACTGCTCCATCCACATGACCAATGTGTAAAACCAATGCCTTTATAAACACACTGTAAAGTGCTTTGGGACACATTTTTATTACTTAACGGCGTTAAAATGTATCACTGGTTATAACTACTGTGCGTTCACACAGCTCTGCTACCACTGTGAGGTTTTAACACCAGCACCTCGAAAATGTGGAGGTGTCAGCTAGCTCATTTGTTATTATTAAAGTAACAATAAAGCATTACCATATGTTACAAAGACAACACGAAAGGCTGTTTTTCAGCGACACAGGAGCGTTTTAATGCGGCGGGCCAACTAGCCCGTGTTAGCCGGGCCGGTCATTATGAGGTCTGGCGGTAAACTTACAAGAACTACAGTAATGTGCACTGTGTTGCTACCAGGCTGTAGAGGCGAAGCGAGGAGTGATTTCCTGGGTCTCGGCAGAGCAGCCTCCAGGTGCTCCCTGTCGGTATCCGTCGGTGTTGCTTTCTCCTCGGGCTAAGCATTCAGCCCGGCCGGGGCGGCTGCGGCGTTTACGTGAGTTATTAAAGCAGCTGGATCTCCCTAAAAAATAAAATAAAATAGAGCCAGCCGAGACAGACGGACCGCTTTAACGGCTACAGCCCTCCTCTGCTGATGCTGGAAACACCGGACATCTCTCTGCTGGTCCGAGCAGGTTATCTCCCACCAGAAAGCGGCTCCTCATAAAAGTTCACCCGGCCACAAGACGGCTCGTCTTAGCTGTTCATAAAAAGGGCCGCCCGGTGCTTTGTTTTTTGATGACCTATTTCTCAAATATTTTAACGGCTGATTTTTTTTTTTTTTTTTTTAATGATCAAACAGCGTCATCATTCAATGTAATACGTCTTGACGTCATTCCGCGGCGACTTTCGGGGAATCTTAAAAATGTTAGCAGTTAATGGAAAAAATGCCCACTTTAATGCAAATACGGACCGTATTTCAGAATAAGGCAGTCACAGTGGGCTCGGAGAGGGCGCTGGGTGTTGGACAATCAGCGCAAAGGGTCGTAAACGCGTTCGTTTCCGATTCGGCTGGGTGCCAAAATGTCCTTAAATGACCTGCGAGGGGAAATATGAGAAGCTACTTAAGGACACGCTGCTAGTTTCAGCCAAGGTGATCCTCCTGGCTGCTGCTTTTCATTACATTAGGCTGGCTGCCTCGGTCTGTTTAATAGGATATTTTAAAAACAACAAAAAAGAGTACACTAAAGTTAGCATACGGTGCTTCGCAAAAGTATTCACAACCTTTAAACTTTTCCTCATTTTGGCAACCTAACCTTAGGTATTTTAGAAAGATTTAGCGTGACGGACCAACACAATGTACAACATAGTTGTGCAGTGGAAGGAAAAAAAAAACTATTATAAGCATTTACAAATATGGAAATCTGAAAAGTGTGGCATGCATTTCTATTCTGCCTCCTTTTCTGTGACGCTTTGATCTGTTGAAACCAAGATTTAACTTTTTGGCTACACTATGCTGAACACAGTGGTGGCAGCACCATTCTGTGGGGGAATTTGTAGTCAGAGAATCTGGTTTGGAGCTAGAAGTTTGCAATACTGCACATTTGGTTGTTGACCCAATACAAATGAATACAGGACTAGTATTGTCAATACCAATACTTAAAAAACATCTAAGTACGGTAACTGAACAACTCGATTCAGTTTCAGTTTAATTATGGTTTTGATAAAATAAATCAAGACACTTATTTGCCTATAATCTTTATTTAAAGCAAATAAAGATTTGCATAAAATCTTTATGTGCTTAGAGACTTTAGGTAAATATATATATATTTTTATTAAGTAACTACACTGGACAACAATGTAGCAGGATAGAAATAACTTAATATGCTGATGGCCTTCTGCTAAACATAAATGTTTATTAGGATAACTGAGTCTTTAATCTGCATGTAATATAAATAGGAACACTTATTTCCCATCAATACTTAATGTTCAGCCATATTCATATTTGAGGTTTAAAATATACATCTTTCCATAAGTGTATATTTTTGAGCTGCAGTAAGATTTTTTTCAAAACTGCACTTATGGGATAAATTGCATTTGAAAGAAAGCAGACATTTTGACTGCAAACACGACAAAGGTCAAAAATGTAAAAATAAAAATATTTGGTATTTTGATTCCTGCATATACCAACATGAAATCTGTGAGGATATCAGAGTAATTTTGCAGAACATATGGAAGAGAAACTTTAAACAAAAGTAGCGATTTCATCACCCTACTATCCATCCGGTACTAATATTCACCTTGGTATCGATAGTATCCAAATTTAGATCGATACCTGATCAAATGTGACAAAGACCAAAGGGCCAACAGAAACTGTTCTGTGTGTGACCTGACCAGGTGGAGGATATTTGCTTTCTATTAAGATCGTCTCTGTTGAGCATGTCCAGAAAGAGATAGGTCACCAGTCTGCTGACCTACTTTTCACTAGAATCACTTACTGTCACTGCCTGATGCAACCATTGAGTCCTGACAGAAATAAATGAAAATATCCCTTACTACACTTCAGACATGTTTTCAATTTGATCTTTTACACTTTAAGCCGATATAACAGATCCCCTTTTGTGGCCGTTTAGTTATTTCTTAGCCATTTTATCAGAAATGCTTGCTACAGAACCAGCTTTATGTACAGGCACTCCTGGTAAAGATGCTTTTAAAACAAATTTTATTTCAGTTGGATAAATCCACAGTAGAATCTAAAAATGATTTTCTGCTCAGGTCAGGAAAAATAGATTTGAAACAAAAGTAATCAAAGGTTACTATTGGTGAATTTCAATACAGTGACATTTTGGGGTTATCAAATCTTCATGGTTGCCAGTAGACGCTGCTGATGATTGCTCAGTTATTTTCTGTGTTACCATCACAAACGTAAACATCTATTAAACTCTGCTCTGGCTTTTATTGGATCTATGTGCTTTGATCAAACAAAGTCATCCCAGTGTCCGTAGTATGGAATATGTATGTGGAAAAGCGCTTTATGCCGTCTGAAGTATGGAAGAGGGTCTGTGAGTCAGTTCCTTTACCAAAGGTCAACAGGAAACTGAAATTGGGTCGTCGTTGGATGTGATAAAAAAACAAACAAAAAAAAAGGCAAAGACTCGAGACTCAAAAATGACCCAGTTGTTTCCAGAATGATCCATTTCATATTTTCAAAGATTTAAATATACTCTAATTAAAGGCTACGTTTTTCAAAATTGGCAGTGGAAGCTGATGCTTCTGCATTGCAAAATGTATTTCATTGCAATGCTGTAAATGTTTTTAAACAGTGATGCCAGTAATATGTGTTTATATCAAACTTTACACAACGGTGGCACATCCTCGACAAATACTTTGTAATTCAGTCTTGCTTTGAGTAAAGCGTAAAAAAGGATTTTCTAGAAACTGATAAAAGCTTCATTGTCAGTAGCGACATTACAGTCAGTTCAAACGTTTTGTCGCGCAACAAAGGAAAAGCGCACAATAACAGGTGGAAAACCCTTTAATTACATATAAACAAGAAGTGATACAAAGTTTGAGCTAAATCACAAATATAATCATTGTTTCCTACTAAAAAATAGGACCATTGTCTGAATATTTACATGTATGAAGGAAAGATTATTTTTTCTGTTTTTTTTTCTGAAGAATCAGAAGTCTTCAATCTCTTGCTCCAACTCCTGATAAAAACAAGAAAATAAATCACACATACGACAACTTAGCATGAAATATGTCAACTCATGAACAACATCACAGAAGTTGGACTTGAAATAAAACTCAAAAACAGAATTTTACATCAAATAAATCTTTTAAACATATCTGTAAATATGAAATTTTAACCTACTATGCTCTTCTTAAATCAATAAAAAGGACAAACTAACCTGTATTAGTGCTGTTTTGTTGTAGTCTTGTCTGTGTCTGTAGATGCTCTGGCAGAGCAGAGCGTAGAGTTTCTCCAGCTTGTAAATTTCATAGTCTTCCGTCTTCGTCACTACTTTATCTAGTAGCTCCTGATTGAAAAGAAAAGAAGAAAAAAACAGATCAAGGCAATTACAGATGTTTTTAAGCTTCACCTCCAATAAGAGTACAGTTTTTTGTGACATCAAACCTTTAACTTGTCTCGGTCCACGACCAGAGGAGGATTCTCCTCGTTGAGAATCTGCAGAGCTTTGTCCACTGGGATCATGTGCTGCTGCAGCACCGTGTTTTTCAGGGCACGGGTCATCCGTCTCACGTTTCTCTCTGGGGCAGGAAACAAAAGAGGCGCGCTGACTGATATGCACTATTTAATCTCCTCCTTGATTTCTAACAATATCTAGAGACAGTAACGTTGAGTGTTTTCAGGAAATAAGAACAGCATCTCTTTACTTTTTTGTTGGAAAGAAAAACCACTCGGGCACAGAGACCAAATTAGTATTTAAAACAAAATGTATGAGTCTGTTATCTCACAGTAACGTTATTGTTTGCATCACTATCCTATTTGTAAGACCTGAAAGCAATGGATGCCAGTTGTGTTGGGAGTCCCAAAGGCAAACAGACGAGTGTGTGAAGGGGCAGCGGGAGGCTGAAAATAGGACGTTGATTCTGTCTGGTCATCTGATTGGCTGATAACGGGCTAAATGCATTTACAGCAGTTTTTATGCTTTTTTCTGCAATCTAAAGAACCACATTTCAATGTATTTTACATTGACTTTATGTGATATAACAGAAGTCTGTGGACCACTGTGCAGCCTACAAACATCACCAGTGTCTGCCGTCTAGAGATGCACACAATGATGGATTTGGATAAATTCAGATGGTCTGTGATCGTCTCAAGACCTCTTTTTTTTTTATTATTTTTTATTTGGCATATTTTTTTCTTTCCTTTTACTATAGTAGAACGGGGCCACAAACATCAACTCATTAAGCTTGGCTAAATACAGAAGTTCTCATTTTTGTCGCTGGGAGTAGACTAAAAATAAATAAATGAATACCGAAGATGTGAGCCAAAAAGTTATGAATCTGTGCATCTGTCTTATTAAGTGAAACATCTGAGATTCTCTTTCATGCTGTGTTTTTTTTATTTGGTTTAATTAAATATTGCATGTTTTTTATTACACAGTAGGTAAAAATAATATTTAAAACAAAATGTTTTTCTTTTTAACTGGTAAAAAAATAGTACTTTCGATTTGGTGTCCAAAAAGTTTGGACACCGTATGTTTAGATAAAAGCATATTCATGTGTAAGATTGGTCCAGTCAAAGTCCAGATTACAATCTAATTGAGAATCTGTGGAGGTTCAGAAAATTGTGCCAAGTTGTCAGACGCTCTCCCTAAAAGACTTGCAGATGAAACAGTTCGCAAAAGATGGATCTACCAAGTATCGGCTGCGAAAGGGCAGAATACAAATGCATGCCACACTTTTCAGATTGTTCCCTGTAAAAGATTCAATGGTTTCTAACATGACGGAGAATAACCAACCTGCGCTTGTGTCCGTCTCGCTCCTGCCAGCTGCCACTGCGTCGGTGGTGGATGCTTCTGTTGCGTCCTCCTCCATGGCCTCAGCGGGTTTGTCCAGCTCTGCTTCATCTCCTGTGACCCGTTTGCTGTTCTGATCGTCAGCGGAGTGACTCCTCTCCACCTGCGTCTCTGACTGACCGGCAGGACTCATGTTTGCTGTGATGGCGTTCTGAGCGTCTCCCTCTCCCTCCACGCAGTTGTCCCTTTTCGTGCGGACAGAGACGCCCTGGTCTGCGTCTCCTCCCGTGAAAAGTTCAGGCCGCTCTGACTGATGCGGGATGGCTTCGTTGTCTTTTTCTGCTCCGTCTTCGTCATGCTGGTTTTGCTGCTCTTCAGCAGCTGGTTTCTTCTCGGTCTCTTCCTCCTGACTGTTCGGCTCAGATCTACCTTCCTGATCTGCTGCACTTCCTGGCTCGACGTCTATCGGACCCTCTTTAATTCCTCCGTTGGGATTCTCTGCTGCTCCTTCTTTCCCAGCCTCGTCCTCATCATCTCCATCGTCTTCGTCCTCATCGGAAGCGTCGTCCTTGGATACGTGGGGGGACGAGGATGGCTTCTTCTTCGCTATGTACCCAGTGGACCAGCGACTTTTCCGACGCTTCTTCTTATGCACTGAGGCAGCAGAAGAATATTTAGATATCACGGAAAACCTTTAAGCTGCAGGGTTTTTTTTCCCTTTAAACATGTTGTTACCTGTGTTTTTGGGTGTCATAACAGCAGAGGCTGTTGTATTGCTGGCAGCAGCGACAGTGGGTTCAACCGTCTCACTTTGTGGGGTAAAATCATTGGGAGCTGCAGCAGATCTGGGATGTTTAGGAAGGACGTGGTAGAAAGAGGGAGCGAACCGCGCTGTGGAGCAACCTAACATGGTTCAAGTAAAATTACAATACAATTATTTATAAAAGAGAATTAAATGTGATATTCACGTGTTTGTTTTTTTAATAATATGGGAAACTGGGTTTAAACTATAGATCAAACCAATGCGTTTTTTGTCTGTAGCTTGCCTGAATTACATGTTTATCCAGTAACTAAAACTAACGTGTTTGCCTCGCTTTAAATATTATTAATAATCATAATTCCACATTTTAGCAATTTTTAGAAACTTCTGAAATCCTAAAGGCAGCTGTTAAGTGACAACTTGTGGATGAAAAGCAGCCACGTACTGACCCCTTGTTCTGCGAGACTCTTTAATCTCCTCGCAAATCTTCTCAAAGTTTTCATCCAGTTCTTCTCGGATGATGGCGTGGACGGTGTCCTTCAACGCACATGCTCTGTGACGGATCTGTCGATCTGCAGGAAACACAGGAGTGTCAGAGTGCACTCATTCAAAAAAAAAAATCTGTAAATCGTGTCTTGAAAAACTTTTCACTTCTACAAGAGCAAACTTGTGTATTTCAGCAGGATTTTCTTTGATAAAGCAACATAAAGTAGTGCGTAATTGATTAGAGGAGAAAACGAAAAGCAGTTCTATTTAGAAGATCCTGAGGCAAAAATGAGTTTGACCACTTTTTTCTGCAATTACAGCTGTGAGTGCACCAGCTTTGTTCATCTGGGCACTTTTTATTCCATTTTTCTTTCCTAAAAAGCTCCAGGTCAGTCAGACTGAGTGGAGACAGAAGAACGTCAGTTTTCTAAACAGATTCTCCTACACAAAAAATATTGATCTAAATCACTCTGACGAGGGTGTTTGTCCACGTAGAAGGTAAAGCTTTACACCATTTCTCAGAGGTGTTTTTTTCTTCTTCATTGTCCAGATGGTGTTCAGGACTTTTATGCCACACATTCAGTTTTGCATGCTGCTGCTTCCACATTTATAAGAAAAAAAAAATCATAGTATAGCATTTTTTGTTTACTAAAAACGTTTGACAGCATTTCAGTAATCCGTTTCTTTTTGCTACTCTCTTAGCTTGCTCTGCTAGTTTAAGCGGGCAGCCATGTCTCGACACGCTCGCAGTTGGGTCATACTTTTTTCCTCTTTTCCCATAATGATCAAACTGTTCCTTAATCAGTTGGATCATTCATCCCTGAAGTCAACTGGTTGGACTGGATTACCGCTAAATAAAAATTTGTGCTGCACTTTCTTTTTTTTGTAAAGACTAATTACTCTGCTTCCTTCTTCCTACGTTCCACTCTGTGTTGGTTTGCACATGTTGTGTATATTTGGTACCTGAAGGGTCTCTGTCTGGGTTGTACTCCAGGGCGTTCTGCCAGATGAGGTCAACATCCTGGAGGAACTCTTTGACCGTGCCGTATCGATGGAGGTCAATCCTCGACATAACCGTGGACAGGTCCATGGGCTTCTTGATTACTTCGGCGTAATCCGGAACCTGCGTAACACACGTGACGTCGTTTATGGAGAACAAGCAGAACTTCTGGGGAGAAGAATGTCACCGAGAGCGACAAGAGGAGAAGCCTGGACGGCTACCTCGTCCAAATCCACGGGTTTAGTGAAAGCCTTGAAGCGTTTGTCTTGAGAGAGGCGGTTCGTGACGTCGCGCAGAAACAGCCGCAGCTCCCTGAGCGTGTCCTCTTCCTGCTTGTCCAGCCGCCGACTCTCCTCCTCCGTCAGCTGCCGAGGCGGAGGCTGGGGGGCCACCGGCAGCACCTCCAACGCACGGAGCACTGGTGGGTGAGGATTCAGGAGATATGAGATGAAGCTAAAAAGTGAATTTCAAACTTTTCCAGCACCGCACTTTGAAGATAAAAACTAAAAAAGGACATTTGATTCAGGATTATATATAATTTATTACTGTTAAAAAATTTTGTGATAGTATTCCACATTCTGCAGCACTGACAAGGTCTTAAATTTTAAGTTTTGTAAAGTCTCTCTCTCTCACACACACACATTATACATCTCACTGGTCCAAGAACAAAACACTAATTTAGCAAAAAAAACCAACCAAAAAAAAAAAACATTTGTTTAATGTATGAAGTATAGGACAATCAATAAGTAATTGAGTCGTTAGAAATATTAGATTGAAACAATACAAACAAATTGTGTTAAGATCAATGAACTTCTAGCTAAAACTAAATGCTCATATACAAAGAAAGTCACAAAAAATGTTGGCATTTAGCAAATAGAAATAATTTTCTTGATTCTAACTGATGCAAAAGAAGGAAAGTTCAGTCTGATTTAACTTCAGACTGAGAAAAAAAATGTATCCATGTTTTTATTGGATGTATGAAAATATCAGGTTTCAACTGTAAATAACTTTTTCTGAATAAACATTAGATTCCACTTTACTACAAAACGGTGCAGTTTGAACATCAAGCCCCGTCAAGCATTTTATACTTTCCAAACCTAATCAAAATTCAAGGATTTCAAGCACTTGAACAAACTCAGTTTTTCCTTTTTTTGAAACAAAACTATGATTTCAGATAAATCTCTTACCAGCTTTTCTTTTAGAGGCTGGAGCTTTTGCAGCCTGGTTGAGGATGAGGTCCTCAAAGAAGTCCCTTCTCTCTTGGCTGGTGGGGACTGGGACATGAAAAACTTCTCCGTACTCGACCCGAAACAGCTCCTGCACCTGGAACATGACGGCAGATTAATGTCTCATTTTCATGAAATAAATGTTTCCCCACTGGAAACGCAGCGGCGGTGTACCTCCATGCTGAGCTGGTCGTAATGGACGCTGCAGGTGGCCAAGAGCAGAATGGGAGAGAAGGCAGGAATGGAGCTGAGGAGGCTCAGGAAGGTGGCCCTTAACGCAGAGCCCACCGTCTCCCACCACTGGCCGATGTGAGGGATGTACAGGATGCTGGGAGAGGTTCGTTTGGCCTCAACGAAGATCTGGGGAGCATCAAACTGGATCAAATTCTGGTTGTACTACTCAGACTCACAGCTGGAAGCAGGACATGAAGAGTCAGTGTACGACTGTAAAGGATTCTGGACATTAAAGCATAAAAGAAAAAAAGCCAAGCAAATACTGGTTGATCAGGTAATCAAACTATTAAAAAATTAGTCTTTTTTTTCAGTCAGGGAAAGTAAGACGACAAAAAAAATTCAAAATATCCATATATACCTGGGTCTGTTTATTAAAACATAATTGTTCAGTTTATACTAAACAGAATTTTCCCTTAAGAAATTATTACACCCTGATTCTCCACTGCTGGTCTCTGGAGAGCGGCATGTTATGAGAAAAAAAATGAATACTACAAAGAAATAATACATTTTTATGAGAAAGCTGCGATTGGGTATAAAGGTCATTGTTGCTTTGAGATGATTTTCAAGAAATAATATAATGTTAATGGCATAATAATGCAAGAATACAATAGTAGGAAACGTTTACCTAATGTCTCTAACAAACATTTAACGCTGGAAGACATTTTAAATATCCAAAATAAACAAACATATAAAATGGAAACTGGAGTCTCTGTAAACAGAGTTAACCTTCAAAACAGAGACAAAGTGAGCCCAACAAACCAGACTGAACATTTCTGTAAGAAATGAGAGACATGAGGAAAAACATACAATTATCAAAATGGAAACCAGCGAGTTTGTGTTAATTTTTCATGCGATTGACTTATTGCTGAATGCGGGAGGCTTAATGGAGGGTTTTATAAACAGTTTAAACATGAAGTTCGCATGTTCACCTTTTCTACCTTCAGATGAATCTAAGACAAGTTTGTCTGTAGTACAGATTTGTCCCCATTTGCTATTACGAGAGCAAGTGGGGCCCATGAACTACAGTTTATGTGGCAGCCATTTTGGCCAGTGAGGTCTACCAAAGAGACACACTGAATTTGACAAGGCTGCAAAAAGAAAGAATCTGTGGCTTTTAGAGCTTTGTTTATATTGTTATGTTTGAATGCGAGAAGGCAGACACATTTCATGCTAATATTTGACATCAGGATGAATTCAGAAAATTTCCCTCTCACCTTTGCGCATGTTTCTTCGGGCGCCGTCACGCTGGCTCCAAACAGGACGGCCATGTCCAGGGTGTACACCGTGAATTTCTCCAGAGCGTGGAGCACAGCGGGGCCCAGGTGGGAGTTCTGACCCGAGCCCGGCCGGCCCTGCAGCAGCAGCCTGGGACGGTACGACGTCGGCTGACTCAGCACGCTCCTACATGGGAGGACGGAGTAACTTTTAGACATTTAACCAAAAATCTTACAAGGCTATTAAAGGGAATCCTGTATTATAACAGTTTGTAGGAAGATTTATATTTAAATTATGTATTACTATGGCGGCAACTAACGATTATTCAGATAAAAAAAACACTTAAAGCTTTTTTTTAATACAATATTAAAAATACACTAGAAGAAGCCAAACAAATAATTCAATTCCTTTTTTTATGTAAGAAAATAAACATTTTAGTGCATAAAATGCAAGAATGCAGGATTTCTTTAGTGAACGCTTCATTTGTAGCAACGGATGCATTTGCAGCTAAAAGATATTTTCAACATTAACATGTGGAAAGCTCAGGCTTTATGCTTGATTTTACATTAACATAGTGTTGAAATAATCTAATGACAAATTTTTGGATTAAACAATTAATGACTTTTTACACAATTTCAACTGGATGAAACTGAAACTATTCCACTTCAGGAGTCCTAAATAAAGCACATTTGGAAATAAAAGATGTTTTTTTTTTTTTTTTAATCTTTCTACAGTTTTGGCTTAATGACTGATCTGTGCGTCATTTTTCAGCAAATGGCAGTTTATCGTTTAGTGTGTAGATCCCAAATAATGATTAATCTAGTTCTAGATTAGTTGATTTTTTCCAGTAATCAATTCATAATTATTAATCCGATTAATCATTTCAGCCTTATGCTTTACTCAACACAATACTAGCAGCAAATAAATACTTTCAAGTTATTTTCTGAGGAAGAGTGACTGATTTACCCGTTGAGGTCCAGCAGGCCGCTGGCGGCGGGGAGCTTTAACTGGGACTGGGAGGTCGGCCCACTGGAGATGATGTCACCGTCCTCTTCCTCACTAAACATCAGATCTTCATCCGACGTCCCACAGGCCACATCTGCAAACAAAGAACCACACAGAATAACAATAAAGTTGATGCTTTAAAAATAACAAAAAAAAAAAAAAAAAAAAAACACAAGGCACCTTGTTCTCTCTTCCTCTTCAGTCCCTGGTCTGCATGCGGGAAAACTCGCCTCACCGTGTGCAGAACCGTCTGCAGGGTGGCGTTCAGCAGAGGCCGGATGGCAGGTATCAAGGCCTTCGCTGGTGACACCATCGCCCTGAAGACCAAGAGGAAGAACTCAACAAAACGTCTGCAGGGTCAAGAGCCGATGGAGGAAACCAAAGTTTTCGTTGCTCTACCTTTGGGCGGCTGGTACCATCTTGGACATGGCGCACTTAAAGTCTTTGCTAGCGATGACGATGGAGTTCACGTCCAGAACCAGCTTCTGGGACGAAGAGTAGATCTGTGGGTAGCGGCGCCGCAGAGCGCACAATGCTGCCTCGGAGCAAACCGCCTTGATATCTGCTCCACAGTATCCTTAGACGGGGAAACAGATGACGCTTGTACATCAGACAGCATTTTAAAAGTGAAATGCTTCTTTCTGTTGCTGCTCCAAAGGTTTCCTGCCTCTACACAAAAACATACCAACACATTTCTCTGCCAGTTCTTCCAGGAAGGCCTCAGAGGGAGGAGGGGTCCACTGCCTGGTGTGGATCTTCAGAATCTCCCTCCTTGCCTGTGAATTATGCAGAAGCAAGATGTTTAGTGTCCAGAAACAAAACTTTAACAGCACATTTTGAACAATAAAAAAAATTTAAATTTCAAAACGAACCATTTTCTTTCAAAATATGAAACTTTTTTTTTGGACTTATTTTTTAAACGGATCATTCTAAGAAAACGCTGCTCCTCCTTCCACAAAACCAGAAATGAGCTACGTTTCTAAATGTTACACAGCAGAAAGAAGAAAAAAAACTTGACAAAATCCTTACAAACAAAAATTATCTACAAAGCAGAAAACGTTAAGAGTTATTTCACAGGATGTTTAGACACAGGAGGATTGTTGTTGATGTTTTGTTTTATTGCTGCTGTCACTATCGGACTGGGCAATAAGACTTAAAAATAAAATCTACAATTTTTATTTCTCACTAAGATTTTGTAGTCCAGGTTCAAGGATACCAAAGCTACAAGTGGATAAGTCAAAATGAAAATCTCAATTTTCCAAAACGTAAATCTTCAGAAACAGCAAATCTGATTAATTGATAAAACCGATTTATCGCCCAGCACTTTTTTTTTTTTTTGCTTGATTAAAAAAACTTCCCCACCTCTCTGTCCGGCAGACCGAACAGGAACTCTCTGTCGAAGCGTCCGGGTCTCCTCAGAGCCGGGTCGATGGAGTCCAGGCGGTTCGTAGCTCCGATGACGACAACCTCCCCTCTGCTGTCCAACCCGTCCATGAGAGCCAGGAGCGTCGACACGATGGAACTACGCAGAGACCAGGAGCAAACTTTAAGTCCTCAGGTTTCTAACTCCTCTCCTTATAAAGAAGCGTAGGAGCAGCAGGATATGGAGTTGCATCTAGTTTGAGGTTTTGGTTCCGCTCAAACCTACGGCTGGATCAAAAGAAGAACCCAAACCTGTGGATCTGGTCCTGCCGGCTGGATCTGACTGGAGCCAAACCATCGATCTCATCAAAGAAGATGATGGACGGACGCATCTGATAGGCCTGAAACAAACACAGGAACAGTCACTGACGACACACCGTGACTTCATAACTGTAGGAGACAAACTGGTTTTATTTAGTCAGATTGTACATGAAAATAAGTGTTTTCTTTTTTAATTGGTTGTTCATTAAGAGCTCAGGTTTACCTGATCGAACAGCAGCCGCAGCTGTCTCTCTGATTCTCCCACCCACTTGCTGAGGCAGTCCGCTCCTTTCCTCATGAAGAAAGCCACCTTCCTTTCCCCCTGGCTGCACTCGTTGGCCAGCGCTCTGGCTACCAGGGTCTTCCCGGTGCCTGGAGGGCCGTAGAACAGGCAGCCCCTGGAAACGAGAGGGGACACAGAAATGATGCTTGTGGAGGAAAACGATTTACGAATGAGGAAAGCGATTGACACGCACATGAAACATACCACGAAGAGACCATAAACACCAGAGTTTAACATTTTGGAACAATTCATGGATATTCAACTGATTTTTCTGAGTAGTTTTTCCCAATAAAAATGTAGTTCAGAGTTCACCACTGCTTCCGTCTTGAAGCATTTCTATTCAGCCAACAAACGGCGCTATTTTTCCATTTTCACGGGAGCCATGTGTTTTACCTCGGTGGCTGTATTCTGAACCTCTCAAACACCTCTGGGTAGAGCAGAGGGAACACCACCATCTCCTTCAGGGCCGAGATGTGCCTGCTCAGCCCTCCGATGCTGTCAAAGCGAACCTGGAGCAGGAGAAACGAGCTTCTGTTAGGATTTCATCCCCATGCTTCTCAGACGTTTTTCAGTCAGAAGAAAAAAAACTATACATCTCATTTACATTTCCTTGGCGTAGACCACTTTGTGTTAGTCTGCCAACTAAAATCACAATGAGATGCATTAAAGTTTGTGGCCATGATGTGACAAAGTTCTAGGAGTGTGAATATTTATCTATGCTTCACACTAAACCCACCCTGTAACTAAACATTCAAAATGTTAAATTTAGGTAAATTTAGCATTTGGATGCATTACTTCATCCTTCCTGCCGCTCACCGTTTTGTCGATGTGCATGGGGTCGACGTCGGCGAGGCTGGCTCCGATCTTCATCCTGTCTTTCTGGATCCCCAGCAGGTCATCTTTCACAAGGTTCATAGGGAGGCATCTTCGTAAGAACAAAAAAAAAAAAAAAAAACATTAAATCACTAAATTTTAATGATTCTATCTGATGCAATCACGGAGTCACAGATGGCACATTGTCAAGTGCTAAAAATTCAAGAACGAGGTTTAAAATAGAAATCAAGAATTCGGTTCGTCGGGTTTTTGCTTCTCTCACCTGTTGACCGACCTGCTCCGGTTGTTGCTCCTTCGTCTCTGGAATTTCTCGTCGTCCGAGGAAGACGACGTGGAGTCGCTGCTGTGGATGGCGTGTCGTCTCCTGTCGGGTAGAAAAGACGTTAAATTAGTTTTCCTGTCTCGCTCCGCAACGATGCAACATACAGACCATTAACCTTGATCCAACAATTCCTGTCTGTTGGGTGGAGCTAACAAAACACAAATATGTTTAAGCCTAAACATATCGGCGTCGCAACATTTACCAACATGATCGTGATGTAGGTTTTCCTTGTTTTGTGTGACACTGGGTGACAGTAAATATGATGCATTGGACTCCAGTGACAGACTAACATACAGCACTGCAACGAAAGATTATTTTACTAATCGATTATTCTGATGATTAATCAGATTTTAAAAAATTGTCAGCTTACTGATTTTTCATTAACATTTTTATACAACACTAGAAATGCATTGAAAAAAATGCTAATGAACAAGTAATTCAGTTCATTTTTTTCTTAAATAGGAAAAACATTTTATTCCCTAAAATGCAACAACATGGCATTCCTGTAGTAAATTTGAACTTAAAGCTAAAACTATACCGCTTGAGGAGTTTTGGGCAAAAAATAATTACAAACAAAGGCGTTTTTGTCTTACATTAAATGCAAAATATAGATATACCATGTACAGTTTTGGCTCAGTTACTGCTCGTTTTTTCAGCAAATGGCCTTTTTCTGAATCTGTAAACTGTAAACGAATAATCGATTAATACTAAATTAGTTGACGGTTATTTCAAAAACGTATTCTTCACGATTAATCGTTTCAGCCGTGTTAAGACAGCATTAGTATTAATGCCACAGCAGTGCTTAAAAAGAAGAAAGAGCCAACCACCAACACCTACAATGCTAACAAACACATCCAGCACCGCACAGACAAACCGAGAGCCCAACAAAGACACAGTAAAGGTCTTACCTCTCAGAACTACTCCAGAGGTTGGGAGGGAAGCCAATGAGAAAAAAAAAGAACAAACAAATAGGAATTGGAGAGATTTTTGGTTGAGATCTTTAGGAGAGTTGGGCTAACTTTTCAAAATAAAAGAGAAGTAGATCTAGGCATGGGTCAGCTACCCGTTTCTGGTTTTGCAGAGGTCACAAAGGAGTTTAAAAACCGCTAAACTTTTCAGTCGCACCATTCAGATCATCTAAAGCAGGGGTCCCCAAACTTTTTCCTGCGAGGGCCACATAGCTGTTCCTTTCTCTGGTCGGGGGCCGGTCTTAGGTTTTTGGAGAAAGAAACCTTAGAATGTGGTCGTGGCGGCGACGACACATTCGCACTTTTAGATAGATTTTTACCCAGAATGCAAATGGAAAGAACCGTGAGTGAAACGGTGACTGGGACTGACTGGTATATATTCCATTGAGGGAAAGTAAGTTTCACATCTGCTCAAGAACCCCCCTGGTGGTTGAAGAAAAATCCACATATAAACCGGAAAATACAATATATGAAAAAAAAAAAAACACTGAATGCTCTCTGGTATGAGGAGGCGGGCCGGATCCGGCATTGTTCAGGGGGCCGGACCAAACGACGTGGCGGGCCGGATCCGGCCCGCGGGCCGTAGTTTGGGGACCCCTGATCTAAAGTCTGAAAAAAGTCCAGACGAATGGAAAACCGACCTGCTGGTTCTCCTTTGGTTATAGGGGCTCCTGGGGGCCGTAGAGCTGAACCTGAACCTCCGTCTCATAGGAGACGAGTGCTCCTTGAAGTACATGCTGCGTTTCCTGGGCTCCCGCGGTTCTGGAAGAACATTACAACTATTTATTACAAAAAGCTTGTTGGTAAGCTTCAGCAGCTCCATCTCGCATTAAGATTGATCATTAAAAAGCTGAACTCTTTATACAGTCACAGAGATCAATAACTGATTAAAGTGATTCCTTTGAACAGATGCGGTACCGTCCAACGGGGCCTGGTAGCGAACAGCAGTCTTTCTCTGGCGGAAGTCGTATCGTTGGTGGTTTTCTTCTTCCTCCTCGTCGTCGTCTTCTTCGCCGTCTTCATCCTCCTCCTCCTCTCCATCTTCACTGTTGTCATCATCTTCTTCATCATCTTGAGTTTTGAATGAAAACACAAACAGACTGTGTAAATGAGGACATAAAACTCTTCAGGAAGTTGAGGCTCATTTAAAGTAAATTAAACCGATCGGTTCTTTCCGACGCCGAGACGTATCCCAGCACATCCCGACCGCGTCTCTGAAGCACTTCCACCTCGTTTCCCCTCCTCACCTTGGTTCTTCTCCTCGGTTTTATTACTCTTGGTATTTGTCCTCAGGGAGCGCCTCATTCTGCCTGAGCCGTAGACTCCAACCTGTCAGGCCGAAACATAAAAAACCTGAAACGACTGACACGGCAGGGAGCTCAAACTCAAGGAGCGATGTAGAATAAAATGAAATAAGAAAACCCATCACCTCTTCTGTATTTTCTCTGTCTCTGCTCCTCAGCCGGCGTCTCATTTTCTGCATGTCATCCATCTTTTGGAGAACTGCTTCAGCGGTGCTGAGAAGAAATCAGAGCAAAGATTTTTTTTTTTTTTTTTTTTTTTTTGGGGGGTGGGGGGTTGTTTTATTTTGGATATTTGAAATGTCTTCCAGTTCCAGTGTTAATTGTTCTTTAGAAATTAAAGTTTATTAATCTTTGAGAGGGCGTACTTGTATTAGTGTACAATACAAGTACACTAATATCTTTCAGATATTTATATCTTTATATCTTTCAGATGAAGATTAATTGAAACACGATAAAACGCAAACCAATAATTTACGATAAAAATGAGTAGGCTGAAGCCATGCTTTGTTTTTACTACCCTTGAAAATGGTCTCAAAAACAACAATAACACTTTTTGCAATAATTTCTTTGTCCAGTAAAGTTTGTAGTGACGACAGACCTAGGTCTAGTTTGTATCCTCCAAATTACTTTTGGCAAATTGGAAAAGAGACAAACAACCTTTGCCTCTTTTAACGGCATTTCTCCACAACAATCCAGGATTTTGGAGTCCACAACTCGACAGTTGTCATTGTCAGTTGCACTGAACTTTATTTAGCAGCGTCCGAGTAAAAGGGGAGGGTTCGAAAACAAATGATAAACAAACCGTTATAAAACTTTAAAAACATTGTAAAACATCATCATCTATTTAAAAACTAGATGATTATGTATGTGCATCACATATGATGCCAACAAAAACATGTCATGTCTGCTTTCTGAATGGCACTGTAAAGTTAGCATTCAGTACAATTACAGGTCCTGATAGAACTGGTTTGGATGTTGCTCGACTCACTTGGTAATGAGGCGATCGTAGAGCGCCGACTGTTTGCGGGAGTTCAGTTTATATCTCGTGATTCTGGAGCTCCTTCGAACCGAGTGATCCTCCTCCTCCTCCTCCTCTTCCTCGTCCACTCCCCGACTCTGCAGGTTAAAACGACTCCTCTTGGGAGTGGATGACCCCTCTGCCTCATCTGGAACATCTGGCAGGAAGGATTACATCGAGCGTTAGCCATCCAGTAAACAGAACGCTTTCACACGGTCAGCGGTGCGGTGCTGCTCCTCACCAGAGGGCTTTCCTTCCCTTTGCAGCCTGGAGGACTTCCTGGTCATCAGAAACAAAAAAAAAAGCAAAAAAAAAAAAACACAAAGTCAGATCACTGTGTTTGTAGAATTCAAACGTAGAATAAACAAACGCTTCACCTGGTGCAGCAGCCGTCTGCTTTGTCCTCATCCACAGGAGAGGTGGTCTTGGGCTCCATGTCAGAAAAAGAGACTTCCAGTTTCACTCTTTGTCCTCGACTCCTAAGGGAATGACCGAGACCTCTTCCATTGTCCTGCTTCATGTCCCTGTGACCCTGAGACAGTTACAGAGAGCTTACGTTTACATTTAAACCAAAAACTCAGATGATTTAATCTCATAAAGGACATTCAGGATATCTAGACTCCCTGCAATTTCCTTATTTTCCACAGCCTGGAAAATCAGTTCCTGCACATTTTTTCCATGTAAAACATTGAGACATTTCCAGTCAAAACTTTCTCTGTTTGTGTTTATGTTCTGATCTGAAACACAAAATTTTTTACTTATATATTAACTTACAGCAAATATTTCTACAACTAGAATATTTGAAGAATAAAGAATTAAAAAGGCAATAACTTTAAGGAAGGAAGAGACATAGAATAAAAAGGAAAAGGGAGGAATGATGATAGAAAAAAATATTAATATATAAGGAAAGTAGGCAATGAAAAGAGATCAGAATGAAGGAATAAAGGAAATAAAAATGACAGAAAGTAAAATGAATATTACAAGGAAAGAAGTGATCCATTGCATTTAATCAAGTTTAGTAGAGGATGAAGTTAAAGAAGTGGATGGTGGTTTTGAAAAAACTGTGTCAGAATATTGCAAAAATACAAATGCTTGCAAAAAACAAACAGTAAGACTGGGCGAATTGATGAAAGCTCAAAAATAGATTAGTGACAAATATTAGAGGTGGGTTAAATATTGGACAATGGGCAAAGAACCAGATGAATACAATATTTAGACTATGAGATAAAGTATAAAGTAGAGAAATATACCTATGTTTTCCCCATACCTGAGCTGAGTCAAATTCAAACTTTATGGAAAGTACAAGTCTTGATTATAATCAGTTTCTCAGGTCTGAGATCCAGGTTGAAAAAGTGAGGATGAAGGAAGTGGTTCAGCATTTTTGAATTTGATATTTACAGTACCGTCAACAAACAGGTTAAAACGCTAGGCTGCTGTGTATGTTGACTGCATGACTAATTAATCATCGTATCAACAACAGCGCAAAGAAAAGTTTCTATTAAATCTGAAGGACAGCGCAGCGATGCGCTATAGCTGGGCGAGAAGCTGCAGGGGCTGAGCTAGTTAGCTTGGCGCGTTAGCTAAAGTAGCAAACCTAAGTTACCATTAACGACAACTTGTCCTCCAAACAAGTGCTATTCTCGCATGTTCTTACATTCATTGAGTTGGTTTCGGGGCTGCTGAAGCTGTCATTCAGGGACCGAGAGGACCGAGTCACCCGGGCGGACTTTCTCTGCGACGCGGGAATCAGCGACAGAAAGTCGGGGCTCATTTCCAGCTCCGTCGTCCTCCTCTTTGGAATAGTGGCCACCGGTTCAGCTCCGACACCACCGCTGCTGCGTAGGACCACCATCTTGACTTTATTACGACCACAAATGATGGAGAAATCTGTCCACGATTGTTACGTTTACAATATAGTCAACATAATACAAATAACGCGCCGTCTTCTCCAGCTGACACACACTCTTTCCTCTCTGAACCCTTGATTTCTGGCGCCATAAACGTCATCACGGCGTTATGTGGACAGGAGTTTTACTCCTCCGCTGACACAAACAGAGCTCCGACTAATTTTTCACATCAAGTCAAACCGAAAATTTCATTTAAATTTCGAACACAACAAAACTGCTGTACGATTGAATACGCTTTACAGTCACTAACGTACAACTCACCTCAAATGAAAACATAGAAACAAAATAGAAGCGGAGGGATACATAAATACTTTGACAAGGTGATCCGGTAAATGTTTGAGCGCACTCATCTAAAAAAAAACAAAAAAACTCTGCTGTTAAACTCATTTTAAAATATTTTCAAAATAAAAGTTTAATAAGTAGAAGCAATGAGTCAACAGTTCACCATTCTTTATTTGAATAAGTGACACATAACAGTGGAGAAAATACAAATTTAAGAACTGTATCAAGCCTGAAAAAAAAAGTACATAATGTAAAACGGTAATACAGCAACCAGATCTTGACTGTAAAATCTCAAGCCTAGCCATTGAATCCCCCTAAATCTGCTTATTTTTTGTCCAACTCAATTATATTAAAAGAATGAAAAATATATTTTGTTCAATGTAAAAAAAAAAAAAAACATTTGTCATGACCTCTAATAAGTCTGATTATTACACAAAAAGTTATTTATTTTTTTTTAGCTAAACGTATTATGCAGAAGAGGTGCGTCTTAAAACTCAGCGCAGTTCTTTGGGGAGTAAGAATTGAAGATTCAATGGAAGACCTGAGATTTCTCTCAGACCTCAAAACTTTTTCAGCGTGCACACAAGCCAATTGTCACATATGACATCAAGAGTACATGTTAAAGTAAAGCTAATTTTATTTTCTTCTCTCCTTAAGTATAAACATTTGTGTAGACATTGAGTAGTAATGGTCAATAGGGATGTGTATGTCTTCATTATGTTGTTGTGGATATACTCTTCTGCTCCTTGTGTCAATTGGCCACTGTGCTGCTAAATCTGTTTTGAAATGTAGCCAGGTGGCCCTTCAGAGAGGGTGTGTTCACGCGATGGCTGCCAGGTAGTCTTTCACCTCAGCCGGGGTGAGTCTTTTGAACCCAGCCTCGTTGCAGATTCCCACCTCAATGTTCTCCTCTGTCATCTGACCCTCAAAACTCTCCTAAAGCACAAAGACAGACAAATGTTAATAATGGGTTTGAAAGAAAACACAATAACAAAAATCTCTTAATGCTTTCAGCAATGCTGATAAGATCTGATCTACCTTCAATGTAAGGATGGCTGTGTGGATGGCATCTTCTAACTCCAGGTCATTATTATACCTAAAGAAAAAAAACACAAAGTGTTTACATTATGTTTACTCATAAAGTCAGTCATTATTATGATTCATCTACTTAAAAACATTATTCCAAGATTCAGAAATGGAATCTTGGAATAATGATTCCAATATTATTCTCATTTTTATGTCATTTTCTTAGTAGAAAATGACATAAAAATGAATGATGATTTAACAAATCCTTAAAAATATGCTGATCTTTAGGTCTGAATGGAAAAGAAAAACAATAAAGAGCTAAAAAAAAGTACATAAGATTTGTGAATTTATGTATGGTCATTCTCCACACATAAATTCATAATGTAAATCCATCGACAATGTATTGTATATAACTTTCATATTATAAGAAATATATTTAATTCTCAACCTGTACCTTTTTTCAAGGAATGTTTTTCCATTGACGTAGTTCTTTCCCATGGCTGTGGCCTTCCATGCAAAATATGCTCCCTGTAAGACAAAAACAGAATACTGATATTTGGGGGCCTTTCATGTTTCTGACAGATACAGCCTTCAAATATAAGCATGAGCAATTCTCCAACTTTCATTTTTCTAAAGTGATAAGTTGCTGGTAAAAGCCTAAACCAACTTATCAGACAATGTGAAAACAAATCAACGTACAGAAGGATCAGACTGGAACAAGTAGGGGTGATCCTCATCCCAACCAGCTATCAGCAGTGACACACCAAATGGACGCACTCCGCTAGAAGAGAGAAAAAAAAATAAACATTATAAAATTTAAAAATAGTCTCCTGTCCGTGAAGTACCACAACTGAACAAACAAAGTAACACTTTCAGAAGAATGTGAAGAATTCATTCTGCATCCTCTTCAAAACAGGACACAAGTGAAGAAAGTGAACACTTCGGCGCATATCAGGCCAAACTATGAACTATACTTTAGGCAAATTTAAAAGTCTGTACCTCATGCTTTATAGCAACATTCACAGTGAAATAGTATGCAATACGATCTGTTCCAAATGCCGTGTTCAGATAGCTGTCCAGAAGCTAATCATTAAACTTTAAAATGCTCAAAGAAAAAATCTTTACTTCTTCTGTAACTTAGCTGGAGCCACACTGAAATATTCCATGAGCAGAATCATCAATTATAAACAGAGTAAACATGCTAATGTTAGCCCAGCTGTTCCAACAAACCGCTCCACAAAATGAGAAGGAAAAAAAAGAAAAGAAAAAAAAGCAGAAACAAGATGCAAGTTTATTGAAGACCATAGCAGTGTGTGTCGAGTCAGATGCGCTTTTAGAAACAATCAATAAAGCTGTTTGTATTTTAGGTGACAATAATTAGGATTAAAAAAAATCCCAATTAGGACATTTCAAACTTGTACTGCTAAATAAAGTGACTATAAAGCTAGTATGCATAACGAGTTTTTACAAAAACGTACCCAGACTGTGTGTACTCCTGCATTACAGAGGCCACCCTCTGGACAAGCTGGCCTGTAGGAATTGGCTCCTGGTACACCAGATAGTACTGCTGTGCCAGCTTCCGGGCTCGTCGCACTAAAACCCTGTCATGATGAGAAACATATTAGTCTGTCTGTGTAGGTTAAGACTGAGCTGTTTTGTTACCAAAACAATGATGTCATCATCTATGGATAAAGAAAATTCCTTAACCTTACAAAGCATATTTTTGATTTTGTGCAGTTATAAAAAGCATGGTAATGCATGGACGGGAAATTCATTTTAACTGTAGTTTTATTTTAAAATCCATGTTAGGCTTCAAGTTGTTAAGATATCACATCCAGATATCTCCCAAAGTCTCCCCACCTGTAGTCAGGTCCCATGCCACTGTACACCATGCCTATGTGTTTGGTAATGGGTTCCACTTTGTGGACGCTCTGTTCATCATACAGAATGGATTTCTGCTTCTTCTCCGTAGCCAGGACCACTCCATTAGTAGCTGTAATAAGATAACCAGTGTGATCAAATCCAAAGTAGCAGAGTATCCACATGAAACTACGACTCAAAAAGTCAGATTTAGCTAAATGACAATTCTTTATGAAGGAGGGAAGCAATAATGTCCCCCTTCGACTGAATGAAATTACATCAGATTTCCATGATTCCTACCTTTGATGCCAACTGAAGGAGCTCCTGCTGCTACAGCTGCCAGTGCATATTCAATCTGGACCAGTTTACCCGAGGGGCTGCAGGAGCACAAATATCACGCTTAGTTATTATGCTGAAGGCTGGAAGGGAGTTAAGCTCATCCACGTGCAAACAAAACTATTACCTGTCGATGCATTAAAGAATTAAAAAATAAACTACTTGACAAAGACGAAACTGAAAGTAAACTCATAAACTAATTTCTGTTAATATTAGCAAAGCAAACTTCCAAAAATAGCTATATTCAACTCTTTACAATCACCAATTAGTTCTATAATTATTATTATTTTATCAACCGATGGAATTTGACTCTAAAGTATCTTAAAAGTTAATATTTTAGAGTTAGCCGTTAAGCTAATAGCCGATTCATTGGACGACAATGACAGTGCATCAACTCCAGCCGCTAGTAAGAACGCCTCTCAGTATTTAAACGGACCACACTGAAACTCTAAGTCATACTAATATTCAAGAAAACATTTTCACGTCGCAACTTTAAATTTCTGAGAAAGATTCTATTGCTTTTTTCATAAAGTTTACCTAAATGTGGTGAGAGAGAAACTATAGCCACGCTCCGCCATTTTGATCTTCTTCTTCTTCTGTCCAAAAGTGAACAGGAAACTCCAAATACACTTGCGGGTGTATAGCGCTCTCTGGGGGAATCTTCACAAATTACATGTGAAAATAAAGTCTTCCCTTCATTACGGCTATTATGTCAGTTTTGGTCCTCCATACTTCTAACCGAGTAAGACGTTTTCAAAATATCTGGATATTGATTTGACGTAAGAGGAGACGTTTTGATGCAAAAACTCGTGCAAAAAAACATTATGGGTGGAATAAATGCAGTTTGGACAAACCCCCACTGGATGGCAATCGCGCATCGAATCAACAAAGAAGAAGAAGAAATCCCGGTGACCGTGGGGTGTTTGTAATGTCTGAAGGAGAAGAAACGTGCTGAAATAAAAATGATGAACTTATCCGCCTTGGTGCACAGCCTCAGGTGTTCTCTGCTGCGCATTGAAAGCAGACTTCTCCAAATATCCGGACTGGACTCGCAGCTGGGTGAGATTAGGCCGGATAAATTAAGGCTGCAGCTTTTTTAATCACAAACTTAATTGAGTTGTTATTCCACTTCCTTTTGTAATAACAATGCTTAATGTCAGCTTTTGTCGTCGTGTTGGTGCTTGTCCATGTTGTAAGCTGTTTAATGCCTGACTCCGTGTAAACATGTTTCTCTGTCCGTGTATAGCCCCAGCTCTGGCAGTGAATGGTCCCAGCCTTCTGCCCCAGATCGAGCAGGACCCCCAACAGGATGAGGAGCAGGACCCAGAGCAGACCCCCGGCCTCCTGGACAGCATCCTGTGGATGGCGGCTCCCAAGAAGAGACGCACCATAGAGGTCAACAGGACCAGAAGGAGAGCTGAAAGAAAGCTCATCAAAGTTAAGGTACATCTAGCTGCCACCGTTTCTTAGCTTGTATTATTAGAGCTCCTATTCCACCATAGACACCCCTGTAAACTTAAGGTTTGTGGTATGTAACACTTTAGATGTACAGTCAGTGTTTTGGTGTTAAACAATTTAAAGAAGCACATCAAATTTAATAAATAAAACCTTCAATATGTTCATATTGGGAATGAGATCTTTGTTTCCTGGCCCTGGATCAACCATCTCAAGGTTTTGATACTTTGATACTATAGTTATCACTTCTGCTTTGTGGCTTTGTCCTCCACCTTACTGTTCAGCACCAAATTTCTCTTGGATTGTTGAGCAAAGTTGTCCTTTGATCCCATCATTATTGATTATTTAGATAAACCTGTTAGTGAGCTCGTAGCCTCAGACAACACCATGATACAGTATGATACAGAAAGTAAAACTGTGCATATTTCAGCAGTAATTTACCTTATGAAAAAGGAAAAAGATGCGTGAGCGTGTTAGCTTTGTTGGCAGCTGTAGAAATTAAGTAGCTCACTTTGTCACACCAGCTCGGATGACGATACCAGCCATTTAAAACCAAATTTCCCACTACTACTTTGAAAAGAGCATTAAATTCAGTGGTTATGATAAAGTAATGATATGGCTGAACCTATTCATTTTCAGTTAACATTACTTTTAAAGAGATGTACAAAAAAGTTGACCATGCTGTGTTCTATGTGGCTTATCGCTTATTCTGTAACCAGACAAACATCGAGCCGTGTCCAGAGTGCGGTCATTTGAAGCAGAAACACATCCTCTGCGGCTTCTGCTACGCCAAGATTTGCAAGGAGACCGGTCTGATCCGTCAGCAGATCAAGCAAATGGAAGGCGGCCCCCTGAGGGCCCCGCCTGTGGAGACGGTCATCCTGTATGAGGGGGAGACGCCGAGTGAGCAGGACGGAGGGAAGAGAATAGTGGAGCGGCCCAGGAAAAGACCCGCCTGGTTCAGAAACTGATGCTGAGGCTTGGTGATATGAGTTTTACAGAGATGACCGACATGTGTCAGTGTGTATGTTGTTTTTGTTTTTCATGAATACATTTGTTTTAGGAAATGTACCAATTTATCCTGTGTTTCTGTTTTTCACTGATTTAACCAGTTCTTACAGATGAAAATGTCAGAGGAACACAATGTGTGAATGAACAAAGTAAAGTCATTCAGTCAAAAAAAAAAACAAAAAAAAAACATTGTTTGGATCTGTTCTTTATGTCCTTTGATTAAAAATTATAAACTGATTCAGCCTTTACTACAAATGATCAGGCTTTCATTAGAGAAATAATGTGCCATTGGATGTTTGGCATGTTTTCTTATTCAAAAAAGTAATTCTGTGATTTGCATTTTTAAATATATTTTCAAGTGTTGTGTAAAAGCTTAACTGGTTTAGTGAAAATCTGCAAAATGTGCCAATCCCTTCCCTCCTATTAATCGCCATAATAATCAATAGATTAATCGATTACAAAAATAATTGCTATTCTTGTTAATCGTCCAATTATTTCCACTTCAAACATTCAAATGATTTCTGTTTGGATGAGAGAGTTCAGGGCGGACAACATTGTTAGAGACACAAGCATGTTTTCTTCACAGCTATAGAAACCGCATGAAGTGATACGTCTTCCCTCTCGGGACATTCAAAGCCACTTTGACGTGACCAAAGGTTAATCTGTTTGGGGGAATGCGAATCCTTGTCACCACAGCAACACGTGTTCGGACCAGTGCCCGAACTGGAGTCATGCGGTGCTGACTCTGGTGTCACAGAGCCGGGTGTTGTTGGATGGAGTCCAGCATGCTTCCTCCTGCCGCATCATAGCGTCACGCTCTTTCTGATTCAGTTTCATTCTGATCAGACTCGGGTTGCCAGGGGTCCTCCTGCTGGAAGAATGTCATTTAAAACACCAGATGAGGTAAAAATCGATTTCAAGTTTTCAACAGCCTCTGGCAGTTTTACGGGATTATCCTTTAACTCTCTTTAGCTTCATTTCAATTCCTATCGACATGATTCTGCCACCACCATGTTTCACAGAGGTGACGGTGTAAAAAGCGGTGATGTCTCCATGTAGCCTTTTGCAGTACAGACAAGAAGTTGAATTTTGGTCCAATCTGATCAGATAACCTACCTCCACCGAACCGATATTAATATCTGTATCGGTTCCGATATTCAACAAAATTCTAGCTTGGATAACTGTGACAATGTGCCTGATCCATAAGGGCAGCTCTATTCAGTCTAGTTCTATACTTTGTGCTCTGAGCGAAGTCATACTTTATTATTCATTTTACATGGCTTTTACGATTCCTAATTGAACTTTAACTATTTGAAAGAAGGTTTGTTGTGGAATATTTTTGTCAGTTTCAGTTTCTTTATTATTTATTTTTACGTTTCTTTATTATTTATTTTTACTGACTGAAAAAATTAAAGTTGTGTTGTTTGGAAATATTTGACCAAACTTGCAAAGCAATTGGTGATGGAGATTCCTTTAACTTTCTTCAACAATTGTTTCTTTGTCAAAACTATTCCAAAAACACCAGATTTGTGTGGAGCATAATCAAAGGTTGTCCTTTTGGAATATCCTTCCACCTGCACATATTGTTTTATAACCCTACTTTAAACTTCACAACTCAATCCTTGACATCTCTGCTGTGTTTCTCGATCTCTTAAGTGGGTTGAGTGCAAATGCACGCCAAGAGTTTTTTATTTGTAAAATCACTTTGAAAATGTGCCTTTTATTTTCCACTTCTTAATCATATTCCAATAAGAAGAAAAAAGTCCAGTAAGATAAGCTGAATTCTTTTGGTTGTAATGAGACAAAATGAGAAAAGGTTTAACATGGAAGTTTAAAACGGCTTTGCTCCGCCTCGCTGCCTGGAAAGCAGCTCTGAGTTAATGAGCCCGATTAAAGAAGCAGTCAGAGCTACTTTCTCTCCTCAACTATGCCAGCAGACATTTGATCTTAGGTCAAATGGGATCACACTCTAATCCATTTAATATTTCTGTCTGCACACATAAATTTATAGGTTTGTAAACCTAGAACTTCCTCTCCACTGGTATACCAATTCTCCCTATTTACACGCAGACACAAAGTTGATATGTAAAACCACATTAACTCAACATGTTTACTGCTCCAAAGTCTGTAAAGTTACAAATATCCAGACTCAAACTGACTCCGATAATCCAGTTGGCTGACATCATGGAGGCTTTCATAAAGCTCCTTTTCAGATGGAAACCAACCTGCAGAAAGCCTGAGGGGGGGCATTCACCAAATACACAACAATGTGACACAGAGGAGTAAATATAGTAACAAGACGGGACATTTAAGACATTGCAACACAGAGAAACTCATCTCAGACGACTCAATGTCCGATCTCCTCCGTTAGGTTTTCGTCGGCTTCGGCAGAGATCGGGAATCGCAAACGTCGGCATTCATACGTCCACTATGCACTGTGTGAGCAGAGGAGGGGTCTGCCTGGTGAAGTCCTACTCGGATCTTCAGGAGGACGACCTGTGCAAGAAGGAGAGCTACAGCGCCTGCTGGCTAAATGTGGTGCTGGAGACAAGGCCTGAGTACAGGTGAGCGGTTCAACATGCTGCAGAGACACGGCCTTGTGGTCCAATTCACAAAACGCAGAGAAGAATGTTAATTTATGCCAATGGAAGATTTAAACTTAACTATATCAATGAGTTTTTTCTGCCTAGAATTAATATAAAAATAATGTTTTGTAGAGGAACAGCCAGAGTTGTGAGTATTGGAGAATCTGTGGGTGGAGGGAATAATTAGGGTGATGGTAAGGAGGCCTTCCAACGGAAGGGTTAAAATACCAATGGAAGAACGTTAAAAGCTGGTCAGAAAGGATTGGACAGATTTAATGTCGGTCCAACGACATGGTTTCCCATCAATTTGAATTGGAATATGAATGTAAATAATTGTTGATGTGTTGTTTTTAATAAAATTATAGAAAACCTAATTCAAATAAAAAAACAAAACAAAACAATACCTTCATACTGTTATATGTTATAGCAAATCAAGATTTTTGATTTGAATTGAAATTTTCAATCTAAAACAGACAGGGGTATGGATTATTTTGGGCTCAATTGTAAATATTTACTTTTTTTACAGATTGAAAGAAAAAAAATGTCTTTAGATCATAAAAATTAAAATTGGATGCCGTACAGATACCTTTATCACCTCTGAC
This sequence comes from Poecilia mexicana, assembly GCF_051168715.1. NCBI lineage: Eukaryota > Metazoa > Chordata > Actinopteri > Cyprinodontiformes > Poeciliidae > Poecilia > Poecilia mexicana. The sequence goes on along the minus strand of NW_028263385.1, from coordinate 24,903,714 downwards.
AGAATTGGATTTCTGGTCCAAGTAGCTTAACTTTAGTTTTAATAATAACTGAATCGCTATATTCTCATTTGTCATGTGCCAAATGCATAAACATAAACATGACAACACACAGCAGTCAATGCTTTAATCTAGGAGTGGCTGAAGGAAAATTTAACTGCTGAAAAACCAAATACTCTTACCTTTAGATGAAGAGCAATATTTAACAGTGGATAATTAATGATGAACTATAAATCCGCTCTCATCAAATAGATAGTTTTTGGTAAGAAACTAAAAAAACAAAAAATAACAACAACAACCTAACAAAAGGCCTTCTTCTGGCTAAAATGATCAACGTTCTGTTATGTCAGAATGTTGGAAAAAAGAAACTGTATTTCCATTCATGAACCAAATATAACTCAATAAATTACATATTTACAAATAAAACAGCTAAAATAACATCCTTCAACAGTGTTGATCCTATATTTGTCTGAAACCTTATCATTTTTCCGATGTGGAATTCATCATCCTAAAAAGGTTTTAGCCGTGTGATGTTCAGAAAACCTTAACATCTCCTTGTTTTTATCGTTTGTTACATCCTAAACTACAGCATAAAGTTTAACTCTGCGTGTGTGTGTGTGTGTGTGCTGTTTCAGGATTACGCTGTCAGAGACCGACAGCGTTCGCAGAGAGAGTTACAAGCAGCAGCAGGTGGTCCACCTAATGGTCAAGAGGAGCCCCAGCCAGACCCTGAAGCTGGGCATAGAGGGGGGGGTCTTGAGAGAGTACCAGCTGCCGTTCTCCAGCAGGAGCAAAGCGCCGCAGCGAGCCTCCGGCACAGAACAACCCGTCATTGAAGGAAAGGCAAATCTCACAGCAGACCGAGAGGAAGCCCCTGCCACCGCTGGGGACCTCTGCAAGCCGGTCAGAGAGAACTTCAGAGCCTCCAGGCTGATGTCCTCTCCAAGAGAAGTGTCTGACCGAAAGCAGAGGAGGGAGTGAAGGAGGGAAATGAGATTATAAGGAATCTAAACAGTGCAACATGCTAATGTTATTTACACAAAACTGGAATTATGATAGTAATGACAAAGACGTCAGTAGGTCTCATCTCATGGGTTCGTATTTATATCTGTTCAATAGTGGATTAATATTGTTGAAATAAAACTCTAAATCTGAACACAATCTGTTTGCAGCGGTGTAATGTGTCTCACATGATGACCTGGATTCATTATAACTGGAATTCAGTGTTCATTATAGTGGTGCAATATGAGCTTCCAAACATATTCTGTCTTGGATTAAAGCAGGGGTGTCCAAAGTGTGGCCCTGTGAACATTTTTTGTGACCCCTGACTGCAGTTCAAGAATTGTACAAATTTGACCCTCCAGTGGCCACTTTTGTCATTTTTTTAGAATAAGAGTTTCAATGACAAATCTCGTTATTCTTTAACGGAAACTGTTGGACAGAGTATATTTCTTTTAATTTCATAGTAAGTGGGGCTATAAACATCCAGCAACTTTTTGCTCAAAAGAATAAAAAAAGACAAACTCTTCTATTAAACTTTAACTTAAGAGTTTTTTTTTGTTGGAGAAAGTTCTCATTTGTAGGAAATAGACTCAAATATTTACCCCAAAACCAAAGAAACCGTCTGCCATTTATTAAGACAAAAAAAAAAAAAAAAAAATGCACCTCTTTGTTTCATTAAAAAATGATTTGTTTAATTTATTGTTGACAAGATTAGAACAGAACTGATTTTTTTAAGTTGGAAAAACTATTCGTCCCCCTGAGTACTTTCTACTTTGGGGTTCTAACCCATGTTGCAAAAAGTTTGTACACCACCAGATTGAAGGCTTTGCAAACAATTAAATTGAGAGCACCCCCTTGTGGACACCAGTAATCAGTTTGAGGGAAAAAAGCAATCAACACAAACGTTCAGTTCTTGGAAAAAATATATTCAGATGACTGCACATAGTTGTTGTCAATACATGTGTACTCATGACATGAAATCCAGCACTTTTAAATAAAGTTAAGAAAAAACAAACAAACAAAAAACCCCCAAAAAGCCTGGTTTCCCCCCCAAAAAAGGCTACACATGTGAATTCATTTTACATGAGCATTACAGTGCAGAGCATCTGAGAATTCTTGTGTTTTTATTGAAGTTTTACTTTACTTACACATGCAGCTTCAATAAAGTGCTATCACCAAGATATCTCACATATCAAACATTTCAGACTAATTCAATTTCGATGGAAAACACTGTAAACGATTAAAAACTGAGGAGATGGTGATACGATGAAATTAAGTCCCACTGTTGCCTCCCACAAAAGTTCATTGACAAGTTACTGAAAACCTCCACCCTGCCTTAAAATATGCAGAAAATGATGTGTTTTATCAACATAACAACATTCTGTGTTTTACTTCACTCCTATAAGTTAAATCAAAGAATGAAACTACTTTATCAGATGTATGCGTTAACCCGGACTTCTCTATGAGATAAAAGGGTAAAAAAGATAAAGTGAACGTCTCAATTTTTTCGATTTAAAGTGCCATCGGAAACCACCTGATGTATCTAAGTGCATTTTAACTTACCCCGTGGTTAAATTAAAGCTACCAAGTCTTAATTGAGGCCTCAGAAATTAGACCTACTTTTATGATGTTCCCTTAACTCAGAGATCATGAATGATAAGGAGAAAAACATCTGAATAAGATTACCTCTTAGGTATTTGCATAACATTCCTATCAGATGATCCCTGCTCCATGTTAACTTAACATCCTTCGAAGCCAAAAACGGGAACAAAAGCAGCTTATGGAGGTCACTTCCCGTGACCTTGGACTCTCCCGTCTAATATGGCTTTTTCTGCTCTTTTGTGCTTCTGCAGAGTGATCTGTAGCTGCCAGTACTTCAAGTAAACCCACATGAGGCTTCCGTTCTTCCTCTTGTCCATGTTCATCAGATCGGCACAGTGCCTGTCTCTCTTGAAAATGTCCTTCAAGTCAGACTCTAGGCCCAGCTCCGCGGTGACGGGGTTTTTGACCACCTTAAGCAGCATGTTCTTCTCCATCTCCAGCCGCTGATCCCGGGGCTGGATGAGAGAGCAGTAGGCGTTCTGACGCTCGACGAGCAGACCCTCCAGCTCCCTCAGAATGGTGACGGCGCGCTGGTGCCACTCGGTCTCCCGTTCCAAGGCGTCACGCAGCGCAGCACCAGTGGCGCCAGATTTGACAAGCTTTTGCTTCTCGTCGTTCAGCGCCTCTCGCTCCTTACGTCAAAAAAAGAAAAAAAAAAGTTTTTCTTTAAAGACAACAGGAAATGAACAAGAATGATGTAAAAGCGGGTTGAGCTGAAGGCGGGGTACCTGTTCCAGCCGTTTCCGTTCCTGGATTAGATGCTGGCTGTGAGAGACCAGGGCCTGCTGGTATCCTTTCACTCTCTGTTGCTCCTTCTCCAGCTCCAGCTCGAGCGTAGCCACTGCCCTGCGGCTCTCTGTCAGCGTGTCCCGGTAGCGAGCCTCCATCTCGCTTTTTATCACGGAAACGTCTTTGTCGTACTGGACTTTAATCTTCTGGATCTCATTCTGAGAGTCCCTCGTCCATATCCAGCCTATAAAGAGAACAGTTTTTAGTAATACGGCCACAGAGGAGCACTTTATGTCTAACTTATCTGGTCTTACTGAAATTGAAATTAAGCACATTGTTATAAACCCTCATAAAAACAGTTACTGCTTATTTAAAGGGGTAGTTTTATGTTAAACTGACTTCATGCATGTTTGAGAAATCCTTTAATCTCCCTGGACAACTATGCAGCTGTGTAAAAGCAGCAGTTTCCAGACTTCAGGCATTAAGCCTCACAGATCAGACCTCCATCGCTATTCTCCCAATCAGCTCCTTCAGATTAGCCAGCAGCAATTATCAAACACCAGGTGGAGCTGCACATCTGCTAAGATCATTATACGAGCTACTTCGCAGTGCAGCATTAGCAAAAAATATTGTTAAAGGATTAATAGAGGAGTCTGAAGGCAAAATTTCAGAAGGAAACAAACTTTTAAAGAGACACAGGCCCAATTTCAAGGCACCAAAGTCAAATTTCTTTTAAGTCTTATCTGATACGTATGTAGCATTTTTATAACATCTTAAGGTAATATAGTTACTTGACTGTGTAATAAAATGGCAGAATATATATATATATTTTTTTGTATCTGCAAATAAGATTATCAACTAAATGCAAAGGTTCCATTAAAGAAAGCAACAGTAATTTTCTTGAAATAAAGTCAGGAATCCCCATAACCCTGCCTACGTTTTAATCTAGACTTAAAACACCCAATCCCAACACTTCCAGAGGAATATAATTGTGAAACTTACGAAATGCAGCCAGTCCCAGCATGGGGACCAGCAGGGCGTAGTTCCACTTGTTGCCACCACCGGCCCCTGCATCCCCGCGGGCCCCTGCATCCCCGCTTCCCTGGTTTGGATGGATGTTCCATCTGGGGGGGTTATTCAAGTTGTTCATGGAGGTTGCTGGAAGGACAAAAAATAAAATAATCCAACGAAAATAAATTTTTAACTTATATTCATTCCTTCTGTAGCTAACAATGTGATTTACACATTTGTCTGCAGCTATAAATAAAGCAATTTCCAGACTTTAATGACAAAACAACTGACAGCTCAGATTACTGAAAGCTCATATCACTAGTTTTCCTTTAAAAGCCTAAACTTAAGTTCAGTGTTCGTCATTAAATGTAAATATTTATTTTAGCATTAACGAAATGCCCGTAACTACCACAAACAGGTCTTTATACATTGTAGACATGTTTTTACAAATTGGTGATGACACCTGAGGGGGTTTGGCAGTTGAGCTGACCAAAAACAAAGCTAGCATCAGCTAGCATGCTGGCTAACCTTTAGCTTTGCCTTTGCGGCTACAGTATTTAACACCAAACTAACAACGGAAAATATAGCTGCACCATAATTATATCAAACCATTATTTCTCTGCATTGTGTATGCAGCTGCCTCTCACCTTGAATGAAATGCCTAGGTCACTTATGCATTTGTTCCTGCATACTCCACTTATACAATAATCATTTGCTAGTGCACACAGCTGGATAGGGTGGTTGATTTAAACCGACTTGAATAAAACGTTATTTAAATATCACAAAACAACAACTTTTTTATTTTTTTTCAAATTTTCTTATACCGTTGAATGTTTCTTATTCTTGAAAACAATGCAATATTTTTTATAAGTAAAATATATTAGGCATAGAGTACACAACCCCCCTCTCCGTACAGTGGTTCCGTCCAGTCCGACAGCATATCTCTTCCCCCGACATCAGAGCAACAGTTTTTCAACCGACAACATGGCGTCTGTTCGTGCGGCGTCCCGTCTCCTCTCCAAGAGGGTGCTCGCTAACACGAAAGCGGTTAGTAGCAACAACTGGACATTCAAATATAATTGGGCACATTTTTTATGTAGATACATGTGTACATTTGTGTCATCATATTTAGATGGGCAGCAAATAAGTATTGCTTTCATAATCGCCGAATTGTTGCTTGCGTAACCTGTTATGTAGCATAGGGTGTCTCAATGTGACACCTCAAAGAATCTAATTATTGCCAGCCCGAGGAAAAGTATTGTTATTATCTAACTATTCCATATTTATGTGTTGCAAATGATCAATTTAGAGCAATATTTGTGAAACTCAAGGGTCATTGTTTTTTTATTATTTATTTAAAAACGTAATCAGCTCCTTACGTGGACATGCATGTTGCTAATTTGTCATAAGTAAATGTATGCACACACCAAAAGAAGCAGTTTATCATCAATCAGAACAAATGTTGGCGTAAAATAAAAAATTGAAGCATCTTTAAATAATTCTACTATGTAATCTTGCAGCGTTATGCATTATAAATCCATATTTACCCCGTTTTTTTTTTGTTTTTTTTTTTGCTCCTCTCCCATTGTGAAGACCTAATAAAATGCAGTTTTCTATTTTCCATGGCTTCATGCGAGTTATACTACAACTCTTGTTTTAAAGAAACTTCATTGTTGTGGGTCATGCTTCATTATAGACATTACCTTTAGTTGTGTTGTTTCTGATTTATTTTTGTTGTACATCGTGCTTAGAACAGGCATCTTTTGGTTTAAGATGATAGTAGTTGGCATTTCTACCAGAAACTATTGGACACACTCAGGCACACTTTCATTACTGTCTACTTATCGCTAAACATTGAAGTGCAACATCTTTGTCTGAAACAATATCTGTCCGCTTTTTAAAAAATGATTTATAGAGATCTGAAAGAAAACATGCGCTACTGGTTCTTTAGATGGTGGCGACGGTAGTTTTGAAACAAAAGTAGGAATAAGAGGTCATCCCTGTTTATCCTTTAAAAATGTATATATTTTTTACATTTATCTTTTTAAACTACTAAACTCAAAGCAGTGCATTAAATTACATGTTGTCGTTTAGTGAATGTAGAGACAGAAAATGGAAATATAGTGTGTCAAGTCCTTTATGGATTTGCCAGTCGCAGTTTGGAAAAATTGCTAGTGCTTTTCTGATGTAACCATGGCGATAATGAACATATTTTTGGCAGCTTGTAATAGTTTGATTAATATTGATTACGTAATTCTTAGTATCTACTGTCTTTTCCTGAACTGAGGTTGATGAAGGAAAATATTTAACTGAGCTGCAGTTCTGCTTTGTTAAACCAGTGCATAACATTGCTTTGTGTCAAAATTTACTAACAAACTGGATTCCTTCCTCCGTTGTCAACGACTAGACGGTCACCGTTTCGTTTGCTTCTAGAGTCGTTTTGACAGGAGCGCGACCTTCAGTGGATTTCATGTAATCTATGCGAGTTTCTAGCTGTTCTTCTTCTCTCTCAGGTCCCCGCTGCTGCAGTTCAGGGCTCCAGGAACTTTCACTTCTCCATCTATGGCAAGAAGAAGAGTGCCAAAGTAGCAGATGATGTGAGTTCTTCTTTTTGTGTGTTGAAAATCAGGACGCCTCCTTCCCGCTTTGAAAATCGCCTCTTTATTAGACGTTTTAAAAATATACCTTCTTCATCCGACCGTCTCCAGATCTCCACTCAATATCCTGTTGTGGATCACGAGTTCGATGCCGTGGTGGTGGGAGCCGGAGGAGCTGGACTTCGGGCCGCTTTTGGCTTATCGGAGGCCGGCTTCAACACGGCCTGCGTCACCAAGCTCTTCCCCACCAGGTCTCACACCGTCGCTGCACAGGTACCCCGACACGATGGTGTATGCCAGCAGGACCGTCGGCCTTTTTTGCAGTTTCGTCTCGACTCCACTTGCGTCTTTCGTTCTTTTCGGTTCAGTGCTGTTTGGTAAAGTATTCCTCTTGTTTCCAGGGTGGGATCAACGCGGCTCTGGGTAACATGGAGGAGGATAACTGGCGCTGGCATTTCTACGACACGGTGAAGGGATCTGATTGGCTGGGAGACCAGGACGCCATCCACTACATGACAGAGCAGGCTCCTGCAGCCGTAGTGGAGGTCAGCTCCGTCTCTGATGAGCTTTTGCTTTTTTTTTTTAATCTTGCACATATTTGACTCTTCCAAAAGAAACCATGATTATTCAATATGGTGCTACAGTATTAGCTTGTATGAGTCACAGTGATCGATAAGAAACTCGTGCCGCTCATCTTTCTCAGCTGGAAAACTTCGGCATGCCGTTCAGCCGCACCGAAGAGGGGAAGATCTACCAGAGAGCCTTCGGGGGACAGAGTCTTAAGTACGGGAAGGGGGGCCAGGCCCACCGCTGCTGCTGTGTGGCGGACCGGACGGGACACTCCCTGCTGCATACGCTTTACGGAAGGGTGAGGACTTCAGCTTCTCCCTCCAGCTCAGACCAAGCAGCTCGTTTCGGTCGAACTGCGTTTCACCCGTCGTTCTCCCTGCCTCTCCCTCAGTCGCTCCGCTACGACACCAGCTACTTCGTGGAGTACTTTGCCCTGGACCTGCTGATGGAAAACGGAGAGTGTAAAGGAGTTATTGCTCTCTGCATGGAGGACGGCTCCATCCACCGCTTCAGAGCCCAGAACACCGTCATCGCCACCGGGTACGCCAGGAACTCGGCTGCAGCTCCGTGTTGTCAGAGTGTTGTCGGCTCAGGAGTCTTAGTTATAATGAGACTTTAAATGTGTGTCTCTCAGTGGTTACGGAAGGACGTATTTCAGCTGCACGTCTGCCCACACCAGCACAGGAGACGGAACCGCCATGGTGACCAGAGCCGGCCTGCCGTGCCAGGATTTGGAGTTTGTGCAGTTCCATCCCACCGGTGAGAAAAGTCACAACCAGAGTCAGTGAGGGACAAACTGCGTTGAAGAGCCACAGAAATTTGGCATAATCTTGTAAGAAAGCGTTAATGTTTACATGTGTTAAATTTTCCCCCTGTTATCTCACTCGGTGGCATAAAGAGAGTAAAGAACAAAGCACTTAAGGGTCACAATCTTGTTGATTAATTGAAAGGGAAAGCTGTATTGCTTGATTCTTCAGTAATGCAGAAACGTTGGTGAAACCTTGTGCTGATGTTTTTTCCCCCTACATGCTGGATGTTGTTATTGACTGATTGTTGCAGACCTTCAGCTCAAAGGTTGCAGCAGAAGGTGGAGCCAGAGACGTACAGGTGGACAGACGTAATGCCACAACTACCTTAACTTGATATTTTAGACAAGATTAAGAAAAACCTTGAAAAGTAAACAGTGACTTGGTCCAGGTTTTGCAGAACAGAACTAAAGTCTTAACCCTGCATGTTTTCATTCAAACAACTTTCACAATGTGTGTGTGTGTGTGTGTTGTAGTTTTACATTTTGCTCGATTTTTGCCTCTCTGATCATCTGTGTCCAGCTTTCGGACACGGACCGAACCGTTTCTGTGTTCAGACGTATAATGTGACAGATGTGTGTGGCTGAAGGTCATCCTTATTTTTGTTTCTGCCAGACATTTGACACCAGGCTCAACGGTGACGTTTCATAATGGTGCTGCGCCGTATCGAAGGCTGTGTGTGTTTGTCTTTCCTCCTGTAGTCTAATCTTGATGCCGTTTTTCACCTGTTGGCTAAATAAGCCCAGTTAAATTGCGTTGGTCAAAAATAGTTGCATTTGGATTTACAGTGATGAGCGAAGATAATCGAGGCCTCCGCTACAGCTGCCATTTTAGCTCAAAACTGAAGGGTATAAAAAGCTTTGTGTAGGAACGATGCAGCAGAATGTGTCAACTCGACTCGAAGGATGACATAACTATTCAAGTTTATTGTTTGATTTTATTTATTTTTTCCTTACATGGAACCTAAACGAGTGCATCTTTAGAGACTTTACAATGACGTGTCAGTCTACTAGCAAAGTAAGAGTTGCAGTTGGAGAACCTGTCCAGGCCAAACCTTTAGTGTCTCACATTTTAAAAATTACTTTAAAAGGTGTTTAATTCCTGAAAGTAGAGTCTGGAATGCAGGGCTGCAATTATTTTCATTGTTGATTATTCTATTGATTACTTTGACGACTAATCGGATAAAAACAAAAATTGGTACATTTTTCACACTTTTCATTTGACCACATAAGCCTTTTTTTTTTTTTTACACAATATTTGAAATATTTTAAAAGATGCAAATAATGAGGGTTTTTTTTACAATGCTATACCATAGTATTCCTTTAATGAAAGCTTGATAATTTGCAGTAAAAGCTGCATCTTGCAGCTAAAAACGAACTGTCTAGTGTGTTGATTATTTTGGATTAATACATTTACAGCAAAATGTGCCTAATAGGAGATTGATTTTGCAGAATTTGAACCAGGTGAAGCTAAAAATGATACTTGACTTCTGGGTAGAATATATCTATAGACGAATGTTTTTTTTTTAATCTCATGCAAAACATATATATTCTTTGTACAGCTTTTGCTTAATTAGATCTCTGATTATTCTTCCAGCTTATGGGCAATTTTAGAGTCTGCATATTCCAATTAATCGATTACTAAATTAGTCAATAATTGATTACTCACAATTAATTCCATTAATCATTTCAACCCTACTGAAGTTGTTATATGGACAATGCTTTCTCAGCAGTCTAACACGTGAATGTTTGCAGGGATCTACGGGGCTGGCTGCCTGATCACGGAGGGTTGCCGTGGCGAGGGAGGAATCCTGATCAACAGCGAGGGCGAGCGCTTCATGGAGCGTTACGCCCCCAACGCCAAAGACCTGGCCTCCAGAGACGTGGTGTCCCGCTCCATGACCATAGAGATCAGAGAGGGCAGGTAGGGAGGGACACAGCACACAGTTTTTTTTTTTTTTTCCTTCTGCTTTGTGGCTGTAGGCATGAAGTGGTTGATAAAATGGCCGCCCTACTCTCTGTAGAGGTGTGGGTCCGGACAAGGACCACGTGTACCTGCAGCTCCACCACCTGCCTCCGCAGCAGCTGGCCACCAGGCTGCCCGGGATCTCCGAGACAGCCATGATCTTCGCTGGAGTCGACGTGACTAAGGAGCCCATCCCTGTCCTGCCCACGGTTCACTACAACATGGGAGGAATTCCCACTAACTACAAGGGACAGGTACGTCCCCCCCTTCCACTCCTCCCCGATCCCGCTCACCGCTCTCAGATGTCTCCTCAGACCGTTAACGGTGAATTATTTTTAATTTTTTTTCCCACCGTCAGGTGATCGATCACATCAACGGCAAGGACAAAGTGATTCCTGGGCTGTACGCCTGCGGTGAGGCGGCCTGTGCCAGCGTGCACGGCGCTAACAGGCTGGGCGCTAACTCGCTGCTGGACCTGGTGGTGTTCGGGAGAGCCTGCGCACTGACCATCGCAGAGGAGCACAAACCCGGTAAGATTTCTCTGCTTCTACGGCAGACAACATGATTGATGGGTCAGTGTTGTTACATTAGCAGTGTTCCATGTGAAATCACTGCCAACACTCGTTTACGTCGCTCTAGGTGAGAAGCTTTCCCCCCTGAAGCCCAGCGCAGGAGAGGAGTCTGTGGCCAACCTGGACAAGCTGAGGTTTGCTAACGGAAATCTGAGAACGTCCGAGATCAGGCTGAACATGCAGAAGGTGAACACTTTGAACACAGACTCAGCAGTCCACCGTGGATTTGCTAGGACGTGTTCTTCCAAAAGCTGAAATGGTTTTATTTCCCCGCGTCCAGACCATGCAGAACCACGCCGCCGTCTTCCGTACCGGCTCCGTTCTGAAGGAGGGATGCGATAAGATGGCCGACGTCTACCAGAGCATGGAGAAAATCAAAACCTTTGACAGAGGTAGGCTTCTGCTGTCGTCTTTGTACTCTGGGTCCGGCTGTGGCTGCGTGGGGAACTGATTAAGGTGGATTTTTTTTGTTTTGTTTTGTGTGCTAGGCATCGTGTGGAACACAGACTTGGTGGAGTCACTGGAGCTGCAGAACCTGATGCTGAACGCCGTCCAAACCATCAATGGTGCTGAGCAAAGAAAGGAGAGCAGGGGTGCCCACGCCAGAGAGGACTTCAAGGTTAGTCCTTTGATTTATTTAATTTTTTTTACATCATTGATCTTTATATTTCTGTTTCTTCACTCATTTAAAGTAATCGTGACTCCATGCTTTCGTCTTACTATGATCAGTTGAGCATGATAAAAAAACAAAGCAGCCTGATTTGTGAGAAAAATGTAGCTTCATTTTCTGGCCACTTGGGGGCGCCCAGGGACTGAGCTTCCAACTCCTGATGCAAAGTGAAAGTGAAATGAAATGAAATTTTATTCGAACATGATACAAATATAAAAATAAAATAGTGCACAGTAACAAGAAGTGCATAAGAAAGAAGAGAAAATACAGATTTTTTTGTTTCAGTTAACATATCATGCTCAAAATGGGGTAGGAAGAAGTGAGAACTTATAAACTCCTACCCCCTTAAAGTGGAGTTAAAAATAACACTAAGTTCACATCAAACCCGTTTTAACTGGTAGAACTTTGAACTTCACACCCTTCATCCTAAAACACACATCTGGGCCAGTGGTGTCCAAAAATTTTTCCATAAGGGCCAAAGTTGTTCAGTTGAAAGCATTTGGGCTGCTTGTTTTTCATAACATTTTTCAGATTAACTTTTTGTGCCTCATTTCATCTTATCTGCTCCATAACAAAATAAAAAATGTTAAATTTGATCAAAATCGACCACATTTTTGTAGCTAAAATGTTTTTTTGTTGTTTTTTTTAAGAAAATATCTGTAAAAGATGCCTGAAATGGCCCCCTCGCCGCATCTTGGACACCCCTTCTCTTTGGTCAGAACAAGGATCCATCTTAGCTAACATACATATTTGAAACAACTAGTTTCAGAAAATGTTTAATTTCATATTTAAAGCCAGGAATCTAGCATTTCCAGACACGCTAACAAACACACTGTTGGACAGCAGAACCGTGTGAAAATTTCGTTTATTGCTCGTGTGGTTCTCACCCTAGTCTGTCGCCATGGCAACTTGATCGGCTCCTTTGTGTTTCAGGATCGTATCGATGAGTACGACTACTCCAAGTCCCTGGAGGGTCAGCAGAAGAAGCCCTTCGAGCAGCACTGGAGGAAGCACACCATGTCATACGTAGACCCCAAAACTGGAAAGGTACCACGTGCGCTCTGGTTTGTCGTCGTCTTGCCGTCATTAGCGATGTCTAACGCGCCTCTCATTCCGACCAATCCCAGGTGACGCTGAGGTACCGCCCCGTCATCGACAGCTCTCTGAACGAACAGGACTGCGCCCACGTCCCTCCTGCCATCCGCTCGTACTAAGAAGCTCTCCCCCGACTACAGAAGGATCATAAACTGCTATTTAAGAGAAAAACATAATTTCTTTTAACAGAGAAGACGGTTCATGTTGCACATTTGTAACCATTTAGCGATGCTGATCATATAAACTGCCAGTTTCAGACTTTGACGTCACATTCCTGTTTCTGTCCTTCTTGCCTGTTTAGCCTCAACTTATCTCGGCAAAGGTCCGGGGAATTCTCACACACGGCCGGATCTCTCGGTTCTTGTCAATATTAGAAACTCTTGATAAGTTGAACACTGACGGCGAACAAATTTCAAGCTCTGCTTTCTGTCATGGCACTATTTTCTCGCGCTCGTTCTAAGCAGCTCTGCCGTTTAAAATTCTCCCTGTTGAGCGAAGAGATGGTGGGGGACGAATGTGATCTGATGTGCACACGTCGCTGAAAGAGCGGGAAGGTTTTAAGTGTGTAAATATTTCAGAAATGTACAATAAACGTGCTTAGCTGTACGCACCAGTTGCATCATCTGCATGTTACTGATGTGTGGCCTCCATGCGGCTTCTGTTCAGTAATAAATCGGCTAAAAGTCCTGAGTGAGCTTCAGCTTTCTGTATCAGTATCAGTATAAATGTTAACCAAAAGTAGCAGTTTGAAGATCTTCAACCACATTTGCATCTTAGCTGATGAAACAATGACTCCTTCATATGTTCTGCTGTCTTCCTCTGAGGACATTTTGCAGAAAGGGTCAGCGAGTGCCTCTGTCAGAGTAACTAACGCAGCAGGGAAAAATGCTCCTTCCATTCAGCAGACAGAACAAAGCTGCTTGTGTCCGGGTTTGAATTACGCCTGAACAGACGTAATGCAAACCCATGAAGTCTCGATGGATTTGAACGTGGAAGAAACGCTCGGTTCAGAAAAAATGAAACGCACATTGTTCTTTATGTTTTGAATTGATTAAAGGGTGACTTAAATTATTTTCTCGTTTGAGGGGGAAAAAATGTGACTTCTATTTTTTTTTCCATTTGTATTCGTTTTAATATATTCAATAAAGTTTATGTTATGCATAGAAAGCTCTTTGTTTTACCTTGTGGAATTAAAAGCGACAACGAAAAATGAGGTGCTGGGTACTGATGGGTGTTTTCTGAACCTACACAGAAAAGAAAGAACCACAGACAGCTTATGTGAGTTTTTACCAAGCTTCCATGAAAGGAGAAGACACAGCGGACCGATCCAGCGAGCTGCCCACCGCACGTTCTGATAACTTCCAGTCAGAGTTTGTCTTTTATTTTCAGAGAAGGGAGAGATAAAGAGAAGAGACGGAAGGCAAGCTTTGTCTACAGCAGGGGTCACCAACTCCAGTCCTCAAGGGCTGCCATCCTGCAACTTTTAGATTCACCTCTGCTCCAAAATGTCTGAATTGCCTCACCAGCATTCATTCCTCTCTGCAATAGGCTGGAAACAAGCAGTTTATTTGATCCAGGTGTGTTTGAGCAGAGACGCATCTAAAAGTTACAGGATGGTAGCCCTCGAGGACTGGAGTTGGTGACCCCTGGTCTACAGGTTCTACACACACAAGATCGTCCTGTCTTTTCCCTTGGGAGCGATTTCTCTCTCATCAGTGTGAAAAAATCTTCAACACAGCAGTCAAAGGTTTTAACACAGACAGTGAGAAGCCAACACCTCTAAATGAAAATCACAATTACCTATAGTAATATAAGATCAATAATCTATACACATGTAAGAATGACGGCAACACATATTTCCAACAGGTACAACTTAATGCTGCTTGTTCGTCACTAGAGGGCAGCAGAGACATTTTTGTTTGGGCGGATGGTGTTTATTTCCTTGCGTTGTCGGTGAGTAATAACAGAAAACAAATAAAAATGTAAAGAAAAAGGACATTCCCCAGTTTAACTCCAATTCTTAGTTACCAAGCAGAGATTGGAGTGTTTTTTTTTTTTTTAACTCAAACATCACTTTATTCTTCCAAGAATAAGAACAGGAAGCCAACATGTCACACGCCCAGTGTCTGTTTAGTTTCTTCTAACAAGACAGCCGCTATCTTCTGATACCAGGCTTATCCCTGAGGGTTTTCCCAGCGGTTCCTCGCCAGACGTCTGGCATCCAACTTTTCAGCAGGGTTGGAAAGACACACCGACATTCACATAAATCTGGCTGGAGCTGCGGCCAGAGAAGAGAATACTTTTTTTTTTTTTAGTTCAGCCATTCAGCAGTGGAATTGCTGGTGTGTTTTGGATCATCGTCCTGCTCAAGAACCCAAGTTGGTTTCAGCTTGAGATGGCTGGACGGTCTCCTTCAAGATGTTTTGGTCGACAGCAGAATTCATAGTTAGATTTATCTCAGTAAGTCTTCCAGGTCTTGAAGCAGCAGAGCAGAACCAGAACATCACATTATACATCATACGATTGTTGGTATGATCTTTTTCTGAAACGCTGTGTTATCTTTACGTCAGATGTAACGGGACACACACCTCGCAAAGAGTTCAGCTTTTGTATCTGCAGTCCACAATCTCTCGAATGAGACAGTAAACCAACAGGTTCCTGGGGGCAATATCGCCTCTTTCCACTCACAGCATGTGCTGTGACTGAGGTCACAGCAGATGCTAAGCCAACACACTCCCATTCACACACACACACACACACACACATATGCAGACACGCACACACACATCTGAAACCCATTTAGACTTGTTCTGGTTTCTGGGAATTCAAAAGTGGAAGTAAATACCTGCATGATATCATAACCCTGAGGAGATTGCTTAATCTCATAACCTGTTTACGCAACAACAAAAGGAAAGGAATATAAAATTGTTAAGATAAAGATCAAGAGTACATTTTTTAAACCACTGTTAACACACATAGTTGTCTACTTTCAGAAAAATAGCTGCTTGAATATGGTGTCAAAAACATTTTCTAAAGAGAAAGTGAGAAGTATGAGACCGTTTTATTTTATCACAGTAGTGCCCCACTTTCACATTCTGTCACAATTTGGGGCACACCACAACCATCCCGGGAAAAAAAAAAAAACAGGCTCAGTGCAGCTGTCCCCACATCAGTGATCTTGCATTTGGAGGATTTTTGCAGAAACTTGACACCTATAGAGGTGTCAGACATGCACAACCACAGGTCCTCAGTAGATAAGGCAAAAGGTTAGTCAGACATTCAACCTGAACACAACTGTTATTCTGAAGTATATTAAAATTGTTCATACCTATCTAAGTTTTTTTTTTTCACATTTGACCACATTAAAATCGTAAACCTCCGTAACGCGATGCTATGTGGATGGTTCAACACGGAGCGGAAGGAAAATGTTTTGCTATTGCAAATCTACACAGTGTGGCTTGCATTTGCATTTAACCTCTTGCAACCACAACTACAAAGACATAAAATCTGAGTAATAACAGGTCAACTGAATATCATATTTATTACGATTGAAAAAGAAAAAGTTGCCAAGTTTAGTTTTAACTGAACTGATTACGGTAGTTTCCGAACGGTAACTGTAAAAGTAAAAGTGCTGATCCTTCGTGTTTGCTACTAGCATGTGCTAAATGAAAATAGGCTTCTTCTTCTTTTTCTTCTTCAGATTTCAACGGCAGCTTGCATCCATTATTGTTGCACTACTGCCATTTACTGGATCCCAATATCTATGCCTCAAATTCTCATAATGATCCCAGTTTTATTTAAAAAAACGAAAAATCTTCTTTTTCCCCTCAATGCTATTTAACTGATCAACAACATTCTCAAATTTCAATTCCCTATTAAAACCTAATTCCGTTTTAATTGGAAATAAAAGAAAAAAAGCGCCCATTAAAACGCCCTAAAGAGCCCCCTGGTGGTTGAAGAAAAATTCACATATAAGCCGCAAGATTCAAAACTTAGGAAAAAAGTAGTGGCTTATAGTCCGGAAAATACGATATATAAAAAAAAATCTAAATGCTCTCTGGTGTTGTCGAGGTGGCCGGACCAAATGTAGAGGCGGGCCGGATGCGGCCCGCGGGCCGCAGTTTGGGTACCACTGCTATACAGGATATCACCCAGAATGCGCCGTCACCACAATGAGACACGGTGGCAGCATTAAGAGAGAAGGGATGTAGCAAATAAAGCTGCTAAGAAATACAGAGGATTACAGACTTGAGCCGCTTCTCAGAGACCAAGACAGGAAAGTCTTACTGCCACAGACAAGAGCCAGAATCAAAATCTTCTATTAGCCCCTTAAGATGACAGAGTTTCTGAAGTGTCAATTTTATCGCCTTATTTTAATCTCTCTATCTCTTCTTCAGAGCTAGACATGTTTGAATTAGCATAGGGAGGCCACAAACCGATTTCTATCACTTCACTGCACTTCTTTGCTCTGAGATCCTGTGCGGATGCGATCCAGACGTCTGCGCTAAAACACATATGGACACTGGTAGTTTTGCAATGAATGATTTCCCTGATTTTATAAAGACTTTTCCTGGATATTTAGTGAAGTTGCACCGTTGGCTTGGATCTCTCTAAGAATGTCCATGTTAAACTGACCCAGCAGAGGAAGTGGATGGTCTGTCTGCTGTCACCAGCATGTTTTTGCTGAGCTTTTCTTCTGCAGGTCAGTCAGAGTTTAACCAGAGTTAAATACGGGGAAGTCAGCATGCAAAAAGATTTGAGACACATCGAGGCATAGATGTTCCTTCCAGCAGGACTTAAACATGCAGCCAGAGCTACAGAGGGGGGTGTAGCACATAAAATTAAAAGAAAATCCATTGAGGATGGAATATGATAAAAAAATAAAATAAATAAAAACTTCTATGAATGAATACTTTTGCAAGTCTCTATATTTTTACACTTCTCTCTCAAGTTTTGCAGTGTTATTCCTGAGCCATCATCGACTGAATCCCACGGGAATCCACGGGATCGTGGAATTCCGTGGGATTCCCACAATCTCAAAGGAAAGAATTTGAGAAAATGGAACCAAATACTGGCAGGGGTGGAAAAATGGTTCTACTGTATTGCACAATGACTTAAAACTGAAGAAGGCAAGAAAACCCCCTACCCCCAGCGGAACAGTAAATGCGGACACATCAGTTTGGACATGAACTCGTGATGGAGTGAATGGAGGAAATGAAAGCAGGTCTGGAGAAGTGGAGACAAAACGGGCGTGTGGAAAGGAGTCCATGGATGAATCTCAAGCCTCTGTGGGATCTTTGTTGAGACATCATAATGGAGCAGACAACTTGAAGACGAGTCATATCCTGTTCTCTCTGCATCCAACGTTGCTTGAGGGAAAATGAAAATCAATGTTCGTCTTTTATTGCAGTATTAGAAAAAAAGAAGCATTAATCTCCCTTTTAAATCAAGAACGCATCAGAAATGCTTCAACTTTAAATTTACATCAAACTCACTGTCTTAAATGGACAATTTTTCCTTTTTTTTATTGCAGTTGGATACGCAGAACAGAAAGAAAAGGACTCACAAATGATTTACATTGTGCTTTTATTTAAAAAGATGTTCTTTATTGAGGAACAAAGCCTTTTAAGCATGGTTTGTAAAATGTAGAAAAAGGGAAAATAAAATCATTGCCAAATAGCCGGAACGGTTTGGTTTACTTCAGAACGGGATCGAGTCAGAGCCAATGGAGGAAGCTGCGTCCGCTACAGCAGCTCCACTTTTTTTTTTTAGAAATTCATGCAGATTTTGTGAGAGGCAGATTGCCCCACTTTGTCTGAAATAATAATAATAATCATAAAAACATTTCATTTTATACAAAAATAAAACTGTCAGAAGAGAAGCAGATAATTAATCACTTTGATTACAAAACAACGATGGAAAAAAAAAATCACACTGATTACATTCTCTAACACAATTATTCAACAATGCAACCACAGGGCAGCTTCTCGTCCAACCTGGCCAGTATAATTCATAATTATGTAACAGAAGCATGCATAGTAAAGGTATGAAATGGAGACACTAGTGTGCGGAAGCTACAACGACAACCACCACAACATAAATGATGCCAAGGACGAAGGATCCGAGCCCGAGCCCCAGAGCCACGTGGTTCAGCGTCTTGGCGGTCCTGCTGTTCCTCTCTGCAGACATCTGGTCACCGGTGTGGTTGGCTTCACGGGCCTGCAGGCAAAAACAAACAAAAAAAATACAATAAGAAGGAAGTAATGAATAAAATAAAACAGGCACATACAAGATGCAGTACAATCAGAGTTTTGAAAGTAAATCTTATTTCTACGGTATAAAAAGGAAGAATATTAAACTGCTGCTTCATTCAGTCAATGAGTTTAATGGTGCAACAAGAGGAACATCTCATTTCCCCCCACTCCTTTTTTTTTGTAGAGACTATCTTTTACAGACACTGCAAGGGAACCAGACCCACCGCAGCGTTTGCCTGAGCTGCCTGGACAGGAGACACACGCAGGATTAGCCTATCGGGGGGGGAAACTCAATCTTGGTTCATGCTTTTCAGCAAATATCTGATGGATTTGAAACACCAGAAATGCTCAACATCTACGTACTGCAGCTGCTGAAACTACACACAAACCTGGAGAAGTGCAAGAGGGAGGAGGACAAACGTTTACCACCGGAAAAGGTTGATATGTAAACGATGCTAATCAGCAGTTAGCATTCAGTTACCATCAGTCGGCTTAAAACAAACACAACTACAAAACAGTCAACAAACACCGAACCCGCATGTTTTTATTTTCAGGCTCCATGATCTCAAAGGTGTGTAATTAAATAGATGCTCATGTGAAAAAAAAAAAAAAGGTAACAAGTTGTAGCACTTATACTCCTAATGGGAAAAATACAGCAACTTAAATGGTAAGTAAAACCATTACACAGTGTTTACAGTACATGACGGGCATGTGATGTACTGTACGTACTGTAAACATCTGCATCTCTGTCCCTGCACACATCTGTAGGAGAACCCACAGATTTGACTGGTGTGGCAGTTTTAGGCACATTTTTTACAAAATGTTTTTGTCCCAATAGTCTGTTGGTTTTTCTTAAATAAGGAGAGATTCATCTCGTTCCACATAGAACCGAAAAGGAAAAGTTTGTTCCAGTAGTGTGTATAAAATGGAACAAAACAAACAGGGTTTCCCACTGCACAAACACACACACCATGGGCATTGATGTCATTGATTTTATTGATGGATTTGAAATTTTCTTCTTTTCAGGCTAGAGTGAGCTCATCCTGAAATCAATTTCAAAGTTTAAACCGTGTGTGTGTGTGTGTGCGTGAGGGTTTTTTTTCTTATTGAATTTTTAAGTTCAAAACCAACTGTTGTTTTGTCTTTAACAATGATACTGAAACTACAGAGCATTTGTTCTTTCATTGCATGTTCTCTGATGATTTCTGGCAAGATGTTTTTAAACGGTTACAGCCAAGTGTTTCTCATCTGGGAACGTTTTGACTGAAAGATGTTATTCTTGGTCTTGTGGAGACGGTGGTAGGAGTTCGTTCCCCCAGTTGGTCGATTTCCTCTCCGTCCGCCCATGTCGTTGTGTTCTTGCCTGCCGGTGGCGGTCAGATAGCTCGGTAGCTCTAGCTTTCCACCATCAGTGGTGTGGTGCACCACAATGAGAACAAGTAAACATCGCAGACTTTTTGAGTTTTGCTTGTTACCCCAAACAGATCATCAGCTTAAGTTCCCGGCCGACTTTCTCGTGTTGTGCTCCTCGGCGGTCTGCTTATGCATCAGCCTCACTGCAACTTCCTGTCTCCTGCAAGCCTCGTTCCTGGGATGTTTCTGCAACACGCGTCACTCTCCTGCCTCTGCACTCGTCTCACGTGGATTAGCCTGCCTCTGTGTTTGCTCAAGTGCTGTAAATACCGTAAGCCCTCTTCAAATGATCTGCTCAGTCCGAGTCTGCATTCTTCTCCACTGTCTAACAGAGAACGGGGCCTCAGTGGATGAGATTAGACAGCTGCTTAATGTGGGAGGAATTGATTACGTGGAGACTAAATAAAACAGAACAAAACACAAAAGTTTGGCAAGGTCGTCTGTCTTGCAAAGTGTCTTTGTAAACTTGTGTGTTTCTAACTGGAAAAAAGAAAAGAAAAATCAAGACTCAAAAGTCACCATCTATACAAGTAAAAACATTCTGGCATTTCAACTTCAGTAATTCACTGCAAAAACAGAGAATCATACCAAGTAATTTTAGTTTTTAGTGCAATATGAAATATCACATCACTTTTAACAGGAAAAATGTCTTGTTATAAGTGAAATAATCTGCCAATTGAACTACTACTTTTTTTTATCAATACTAAGGAATTGTTTATTTAAATCAAATTCTTTTATCTTAATGAAAAGTTACCTGTAATTTAGTATTATCTTATTTCAAGTGTGCTAGGATATTTGCACTGGAAACTAAACAAAGAATATCTGGTAAGACTTTCTTGTTTTTGCAGTGCACTCACTCCGATCTCATCGTAAAGCAACATGAAGTCAATCGCAACAACAAGCTGCACTGCTACAACGTGAGAGTAAATGAGCCCAAGCATAAAGAAGAAAAAAAAAAAACCCTCAAAAACCCACAAAAGTGTGAATCTCCCCTGTGATTCATGTAAAAATGCATGTAGGTTGATCAAAGAAAGATTGAATCCAGGAAGCAACGCCGCGTTTACAGTAAACGTGGCCCGAGCCGTTCAGAGTTACGCCCCTCTACAGCCACCATAAGGGCTGCTTGATTATAGCATAATTATAAGTAAGCAAATAATTGATTATAATTATAGATTTCATTTCTCCTAGCTGATATCTAAAGACATGACAAAGTTCAACCTTTGGCTCGGGGTGGGAGATTCAGCGCCCCTGCTTAGATATGAAAAGTACATATTAAGGTTTACGTGCAGTTGCGTAAATCTATTTATTTTTCGACAAATCGTCAAAAAATGTTAAGATATAAAACAACCTGAAAAAATACAAAATACACTTCTTAGAGGAGGGAGAGCTATCCAAGTGTGAGAAAGTCATCCCCCCTTTTGTAAAAAAATATAGGTAAATAACCAAAGTTTTTGATTATGTGAGTTTAATTTCAGAAGCAACATCCAAACATTCAATCCTGATCACTACCAGAGTCATGAAGGCACCTAAAAGAGTTAAAAAAAAAAAAAAAAAAGTAACAGATCACGGCCCAATCTACAGAAACTAAAGAACTAAGAAACAAACTCACTGATATGAATCCAGATTTATACAGCTTTGAAGCACTTGTGATTACAATTGCCCAAATTTCCCCATAGCAACGTCAGGGACTCATTACTAGTCATCGCAGCTGCTAAACATCACAATCACTATGTTCACTTTTCTCCCATAGGTCCAGGTTGGTTTGGACAGATTTCAGTCTCTGTAAATAAACTCCTTTTTTTTGTATTTACTCTGGTTATCTTTGATATGATGTGAAACAGTTAAAAAAGAAAGAGAAAAAAGAAAGAAAGAAAAAACAACAACCCAGAAGTAATCTGCCAGGGAGTGGGGGATGTGGGTGTGGGGGAGTGAGGGAGTTTTTCCACAGAACCCTATTCGATACATTCTTTAGCCTGAGACTGTTTTCTTGAAGTTAACACACCATAGCCAACATGAATGCCATTTAGCTTCATGGTGAATGTCTTTCTAAGAATACCCCGCTTAAAGCTGCCAAAGTAAACCAACGCCTTGCTGCCCTTGAATTTGGAGGAATGTTATCAGATGATGAGGATACACCCACAGAGCTATTCACCCAACTCTAACCCACTCCCACAGTCTGCCAGAACCATGCTGAACGGATGTGGTGGTAAAATCAAAAACACTCCCTCAGTCGTTGGGTCCAATTGCAACTCCATTATAAAAATTGAGTTTTAAACGCTTCCACGATAATGCTGCTCCTGCCATTGTTCTCTCGGTCTGGAGAGACCGGTCTGACTGGAAGGCCCATTACCAGAGATGTAAACAAATGAAAGACGACCGAGTGCTCAAAGAAAATCAGATTTCACAAGTGGCTCAGCCGTGCGGGTCAAGGCGAGGGAAGGTCGACTCATCCATATCTTTCCAAAGTGCCTCACTGCATTCAAGCTCCTTGTTAAAAAAAAAAAAAAAAAAAAAAACTAAGAGGGTTGGAAAAAAATGTGTAAGGCAGAAAGATATAAGCTTCGATCGTCCTGTTCTCAGAAGAAAACACAGTGACCTCACAGTCAGACGGCTACATTCGATGGGATTTTGTTTCTCAATTTCGCCAACGCCGACACAAACTTGACAATTTCATGACGCCTTTCACCCATGATAACTCTGGCCAAGTAAAGTCTTCCCTTCTAACCACAGATTAACCTCAACCACAGACTGGAACACCTTGGTTCATGGCATTCTAAAAGCAGAGGAATCGATAAAGCTTTTTTCTAATTTTGACCATTATTTGGAATTTCCAAGAGTCTCCTTTAACCGTAATACATATAGGGAACATTATTTTTCCCACTTACTAACAAATTAGCTTCAATGGGTTGTATCGGTAAGTAAGTCCTGACACAACTCACTGAATAAAAAAAAAAAAAAAACCCACTGAAAAAAAGAACAGCCCACAAAAACAGAGTTCTCGCCAACATATTTCACAGTAGGAACGGCGTGTGTAGCGTTTCCACTTTTGGTAAGAACATTTAGTTATGGTCTTATTTGAACAAGTCTTTTTCCAAGCATCTATTGTTCCCTACATGTAAACAGAACTTTCCAGTGTCTTCCTTTTTTTTTTTTAAAGCCTTCCCCAAAACGGCTCATATTTATCCTATCGACCTGAGGTGTGGCAGCCACGTTTTGGTAGGTTTGCTCTTGTGCCACACTGTTTCCAGGTTGAAATGATGGCCTGAACAGTGTGGTCGAACCCCGTTGTAAAGTTTTAAAGTTCCTGCCTGAAACGTCTGCTGGGATTCTGGGTTTTTATTGATAGGAGTGCATTTTCTAGGTTTGTAAAATCCTTTGAAAATCACTTTATCTCACTTTGACAATAATGCACTACTTTTTGTTGGCCATGTCGCATGATATCCCAACATGGAGGTTTTATTGCAGTATGACAAAGAAGAGAGGAAAGAAATGCTTTAATAACATGAAAAACATGACGACAAACCTTCGCTCGTCAACTTTAATCTCAGGTTTTCATTATAAAGGCTCACAGATGCTTACCATCAGGAAGCAAGGTCTACAGCTTATCTAAATTCATATTGGCGGTAAAAGAAAATTGCTTCATCACTCTCCCATAAGTTCAGCATTGTATGAAAAACTAGTAGAGGTTAGCTGTTATGAAGGGAAGGGGGAAGAGAACTGAAAGGTGCCACACGTAGTCAAGATTGTAGAGAAAAGTTCCCATTGTGTGCTTTGGTCATTTATTCGTAACGCCCTGGACTGCTGAAAGAGAAAAGCAGACTTGTTCAAACATGTACAGTAACCAAGTTTGTTTATTCACAAACACAATCAAATACTGAAAGAGAGAATAAACGGTTCATCAAAAAAAAAAAAAACAGATGAACTGGTTATTCGAGCCTCAATATACCAGACTGCAAAACTCAATCTTTAAACCTGCATTCTGTAAAAAAAATAAATAAATAAAAAAGAAAAAAAGCGAAACGCTCATGATGAAGAAACATACTGCAAATGTTGAAATTCTTGAACACTTGTTGAAAGTAAGTTTAAGGAGGGCTGCACTTCCCAAACGTTTGTTATCAAGAATGAAACTATGGGTCACACATTGGGACTGACAAGAGGAAATGATCCCATGCTGGAGTTTCTCGCCTGGTGAAATACACCCCACGCTCTCGCACGCAATATCCACTGGCCCGAAACGGTTTGATGCTCAGCTCCCGTCAGTGATAAAAGGCTGAGTTGAGGAGGAAGAAAGCAACCCTTTCACGGCGCAAACACAAAGGCGGAGAGCGGCGTGCAGTGAGCTCAGATTCCCAACAAAATGCCGCTTGTCTTGACGTTCCACCCAAACTGCGATGACCCAAATCTGAGATCAGACTTGTCCAAAACAACAGCAAAAAAAAAAAAGTTAATTTGAACTTCCTTTGCAGCAGATTTTGTCCACCTCCAAAATTTCTGACATTTTTTTTCCCTTTTTTGGTGGAAAACAACTTTATTGTCTTTGCAGGAAAGTGAGGAAAAAACAGGAGCCAACTTGAGTGAAAACCACGCAGGACTTTTTTCCCCCGTTCGCTGTGGGTTCAGTGGAAATAAGAGGTTTGTTTTGCAGCATCTCGCTGCCGTCTCCGTCCGCTGCTATCTCGGCTCTCTGACACGAGTCCTAATAAGGAAAAAGCCTAATGGTCGAATCCCACACCACGTTATGTTTACTGCGTCTTCACAAATGAATGTAAACAGATCATAAATGATTAACTCTTAGCCGACAAATAGCTCTTCATGTGATGAACTTTCTGCACTGGTGGTTCCTCCATCTCTTTCAGTAACATGGGGCTGTATAATAAACACAACAATCTGAAAAAGTTTAAACCAACTAATGGCAGCTCTAGCTGCAGCTCGGCATCATCGTTGTGCTAAAAGGTGAATCTCTGCTTCAGCCTCAAGTCCATCCTCCCATCAGGCGAACGTGCTACGCTAGTTTCTCCCTCACACACGGCTTTGCATGCATCTACAGCTCAGTTTTGGTCTTTGCTGTTTCTTCAACTTATTTTCCGTCGCCACTAGATGAAGTGCATCAATGAGCAATCAAGACATCTGACGACTTTTTTCTGTTTTTTTTCTGTGATGGTTTTCTTCTTGCTACTCTTTCCCAGGCTAGATTTGTGTAGCATGTTGCAACTAGTCGTCCCGTGTAGAGATTCTCACAAAAGATTGAATGAAATTACACTGAGGTTTGTGGTAGAAATGTGACAAAAATGGAGAAAAGTTCCAAGTGTTTCCAAATAGTTTTGCAAGGCAGTGTATAATTGACAATAAACAACATATTCATCATGCAGAGCCACTGTGAAGCGGCGCTTAGGAGAATGCATAAACCAAAACAGGAAACTCTTCTGTAGAACATGCAGAAGAATTAAGTTTGTTTATCGAACCAAAAGCAGACGCAGTTTGTTCGAAATGCTGTTCATTTCTAACAAACTCCAGTGTTTCCCATTTCAAACAGCATTTCAGAGGCCTCTCTTCCAGCAAAGGAAGATATTTCCTGTCTGGCTGCACTTCTGGTAAGATGATAAGACAGCAGATCCCAGAAGAGTTGCAATAAACATCATTATGCCATTACCAATTACCCCATTACCCAGAGAAAGATCAGATGATGCACTTTGTTTGAGATGCAAAGGACAAATCGTTTGCTGATGGAGTACACTGCACGGCAACAGTGCTTTCTTCTTTTGAGCTGCCTGGATCTCTGGAAATGACAGCCCGTGACGTGAGCTTCATATGCTGCAGAAATGAATTACTTAATTCACAAACATGCAAATAAAGAGGGGAAAAAGAGCAAGAGAAACCACCAGTGAACTCTAAGGTAAGGTAATTTTATTTATATAGCACATTTTCAGCAACAAGACAATTCAAAGTGCTTTACATTAATTAAAAGGAAATACAAACAAAATAACAAACCATAGGAAAGACAAAAAAAGAAAAAGAGCTAAATCCTTTTCTGGGTTAAAAGTAATATGAACTAAGCAGTGATGTTCCTGTTAAGTATTTCTGGATTCTAAGTCCGTAGTTATTCTAATTCTAATTCTGATTCCATTCCTGGGCTGTATAATATTGATCTAAATAGGGCGTACTCCACAATTTCTAATATTACTAATAAACTAAAATAATCCTTTTCTGGATTAAATAGGGAGTACTCCACAGTTTCTAACAAACTAAAACAAAAACGAGGAAAGGACACATTAGGGCAAATGGCAACATTCAGACAAAACAATGGGCAAAACAGAGACATGAGGGAAGGCGGTGATGTCACAGGGCCATGAAACCAGGTGGCTGAGGCTCCTGGCAAATCCAATAGAGATGTTTATCAAGGAATGTCCTTGGGAGCGCTCAGCTCCACAGCTCCATGGATACAGCAGGGGAAAAGAGTGTTGTCTTTACATATCTTCAATAAGATTGGAAATATGCAGCCCTTCCAAGGCCACATGGGGGAAGCCAATTCAGAAACAGAATGTCTTAGGTCGGGAAGATGATAAATTTCAATCTTCCCTAAAGTCTCTCCGATATATCTCAGTTCCCAATTATCCAAATTAATTTGGTCGTTCCACTGAACTGAAACTTCTTCTGCAAGATCCATTCCATCCCGTTAGTGAGTTTTAGAGTCCACACCTACAGTCCGAGTGTTCGCTAGTTCGGCCAAGTCCGTCACAAATTTGTCGATAAGCCAGGAATCCACAAGCTCCAAACAGCAGAAATGCTGGGAGCAGAGGAAAAAAGCATCCGCAATCAATAGCCTTGTGTGATGTCAGCAGAGGTAGGAGCTCGCTTGGGAGATAAGACTTTATCTTGTTATGCAACAATTTACAGTTAAATGGATCAAAACCAAGCATGCCATTTTGATTTAAATGTTATCTACATCTAAAGTGATTTAAAACTGATTTCACAGTGAAATGTGACCAGTAATTTTATTTTATTTTTTCTTGTAGCAAAACTCCAATATTTCCAAAGGTTTTCTGAAACGTAAGCTCAACTGACTTCTAAAGTCGATACAAAGATTTTCTTTTTTACTGTACGTTTTTTAGGACAGCATAAAAACTTGAGGATGTTATAAAGTCCAGTTATAAAGCAGGTCACCCGAGTCAAAACTGTTTAAGCTAAAGCTTCTGGTCTTTGTCTAAAGGCAACCATGGGAACAGGAAGTGTGTTATTTCAAAAGGATTGATCAATTCTCTTTCTTTGCCTTGCAAGAAAGCAGAACTGGTGTCTCTATGTCGAAATTATTTGCTCCCTTAGTAATGTTCTTTAACCTTGCTGGTTAAAGAACATTATCGTGGAGTAATGTGATCACATCAACACAACTCTATTCATTGGTGGTTAAAAGTTTAATCTGAGTGATATGTACTACTAAGTTCAGATTAACCTTTTTTTGTGTTTTCAACCTGGAGCGGGATGGGCGATGTTACCTTTTTTGTCTGCTTCGGGACAGTAAACAAACAAAAAATCCCTCATCTATGGAGGATGAAAAAACAAACCTTAAAGGTCGAGAGTCTCTGCGTATCTTTAGCAAATTCTTTCCCGAAAAGGAAGAATTCAAATTGAGAAGTGACTTAACGATTGGTCTAAACATCTTGGGGGCTTGCTCTCAACGCATCTCTGCAAACATCCGACTCCGACGAACGAGATGTTGACTGAATACAGTGACACAACTTGTAGACTTATGTTGGATTTTGCTTTATTCCTTGTTTTTCTTCCCCCAAAAGAAAACATCACTCCATTATCACCAAATACACACAAGAGAGCAAGAATCACACAACATGATGGTGAAAAGTTAGAACTGTTCCAGTTATGTTGTTTGACAGCCTTCCTAGTCAGTAAAGCGTTACTGTGGTTAAGTTTGGTTGAGAGCTGACTGTTGTTATAGGTTTAGTCATTGCTGTTGTGTCAGTGTGGGTGATAGGTGAGTGAGTATTGACTTAACAATAAAGAAACAGTACAAAATATGTATAAAAGTTTGCTAATGGTTCATGTAGGGTTTTATCTTAATATTTATGCGTCGCTTGGAATTGTTTAATATACTAGTTGCTAGTAATAACCCAGTCATGTTAAGCTAGTTAGTGTTGCTACAAGCTATTCTCATGTGTGCCGTTATTGATTTGTCAATCAATTACTGAATCAGATATACTTTTTATGTTTAAACATGTTGAGAGTAGTATACACAAGAATGATTGACTGCAACAATTGATGCAGTCAATTGACGATTGATGCATTCCTGCAGATGGCAGTAGGAGCACGAGGAAAAGGCAAGGGAGGTTATCTGTCTCATATTAAATCGTCACAAAATGGTGAGAATTTTAACAAATATGGAGAAGCCATATTTTTTCATAAGTTACATATGTGCAGATATTTTCAGAGTCCATTTTTAACACGAGTGTCTCCAGTTAAAACAAGTCAAAATATTACTTATCACAATGTTTTGGTGTCCGAGTTAATGTTTATCTTTAGGTTAATGATTCATTAAATACCGCTGATAGAGAAGCCACCGAGGGGCAATGACTGCCTCAGGTCACAGTACCCAGCAGAGCGCCTCGGATACTCCCAACGACCTGCAGGCATTTTAAACCACTGGGACAATTTGTACATTAAAGCCACTTAAATGTCCAGGGCGGGAGGAGCGTCCTGCACTATGTTGCAGTGTGGGGCTCCAAGCCTCGACATAAATTTTTGCTGGTGCTATATGTGGACAAAATAGCTTCCAGCATCTGCTGCTGCTGCTGAGGGAACGGCCCCGCAGTCTGTCAACAGCACAGCTCCTGCCACGCATGACTGACGCACATGGGGGCCAGCTGGCTGCAGCAGGGCAAGTACAGTAAACTAAACAAAGCTGAAGCACATTTCAACTCGCAGTTTTGTCATACCCTCAACTTTCTCGAAACCTTCATGAGATGCAAGAGACGTACATAGATTTGAATGTATTTAAAACTCATCTAACGGAGAAGTCAGTTAATTTAACAATGGAGTACTCCACACATGTTCTGTGCCTTCTGCCTTCAGGGCACTTCCCCACTCCTTTTCCAGCAAATGCCTCTTCTCCAAAACAGGACTTGTTGAATTAACAACATAATGTGGTAAAAAAAAACCCCCCAAAAAACAAAAAACAAACACAAGGTACATGGTTTTCGAAAATGTCTTTAAAAAGTTTGTCGTGTCTTTATTCTGACACCCTTATAGTAAAACCCCACACTTTAAGATATCACTTGTATTGCAAATTGAGTGATTTAATCTCAGAACGTCTTTATGTTTTGGTTTCTATTTAATTAACTTAAGTTAGCAGTTAAAACGAAAATCGATTTTGTTGTAGTGGAGTTAAAAGCCACATCCAAAACAACATTCTTTACACTCATCTTCTACCTGACTATGCTTGGTAATATTTACACTCAAAAGGTGTCTAATGTGAACTAAACTGAATAAAATCATCTAGACCTGTTAGAGCAGGCAGCGTTTTTTGTCGTTGAAGGCAAAAGTGGAATTGAAAGTAAGACCCTACAAGACAAAATGAATCCTCCTCCTAATCCGGCTTTTGTTGCCATAATGTGGTTGAACAAGTGCAGGAGCATCAGCTTGCACGAACAGGCCTGCACTAACATGCAGCCAGGGGCCAGCCTGGCGTTTCATCTCTTCCTGGGGTGAAGCAGTCAGATATACGTTCACCGGAGGTGCAGAGATCAAACGATTACCAGTGAAAAAACTCACCGAGATGGAGTAGATGAGGGCGGCGATTCCAAGCGGCAGGCAGCAGCAGAGCATGGTGAAGATGGAGTAGCCCATGTAGTCGTTGACGGGGTTGGTCAGAGGGCCCTGGGTGACATACATGGTGGGCTGCATGATGACGGGGGCCGGCTGCCCCGGGTACTGCTGGCCCGGTGAATACACCTGCTGGTTGTACATGGCGCCTTGCTGCGGGGGGCATCCATAACCCTAAACGCAGCAAGAATAAAATGCAATTGAATCATATTTCTGGATTGCGACGGAGAGAGGGGGGACATTTCTTCATTGCTATGTTTCAGGGAACTACCAGTGTTGGTAGGACTGTGTTACCACACAGGGTAACGCAGTCCGGAGCGGGGCGTGGAAGACAACAGGTGCATCTTGCACTTTAGTGTAAACTAACAAAAAACAAGTGGCTTGTGTGCATGAGAACAAGTGGAAGCTACAGTTTGTGGTAAAAAGACGAAGTCCGATAAGGCGGACGGCTGGCTTTATGTTTCATAGCTGGTGCTAAATGAAACTGTTCTTTTATACATTTAGAACATGTTGAGTAAATTTGACTATCTGGTTTTTGAAGTATAGAACAGTTTTATACCACACCAACCAGAGTTTCTTCAAACCAAGTGTCTGATCAATTAACAAAAAAATAAAAAAATAAAAAAAATGCTTTTCAACTTCAGGACTGCCTAACAGACAAAAATCAGAAGCACAATAAGCTGGGTGGGGTGTGTTGGATGTGTGTGTGTGTTCATTTGGTTGTGTACAGAACGGGAGAGAGGAAGAGGAAACGTGGTTACAAACAGTGCACTTAAGCAGGTCAGGGCCACTTATTGGCGTTGAGTGCGTGCATCATCATTTGTTGGAATCCTTTTTTTCTTGTTTGTTTTAATCTTTTATTTAGTTTGCTAATTGGACTTACGTAAAATATGCAAAATTAGGACGCACAGTAGAACCCAAAGGAAGCTCTGATACAAGACATCATCGAAAATCTGTTAGGTCAGTTTCTTTCCTCCCTATGAGTAAGTTGGGAGTAATATTTTACAGTCAAAAATGCAGAAGCAAACATGACTGAAAAAGGTGAAAGTTGCGGTGGTTTTACCTAACTGGAATATTCCAATACCTCAAACACTTAAAGAGGAGTTGCTGAAGGTCGGAAAATATGAAATTCCTCATTTGAAAGTGAGAAAAAGAAAATGTAAAGCCTGTATCTTTCCTTTAAGGAACATAGCAGAGTTGAGACTTACGTTTCCATGCAAACTACAAAATATCTTATTCAGAAAAAACCGAAGCTGTTGGGCCATAATACAGATTATTTTATACATATGGGCGTTAACTCTTCATATCAACTCTACAGCAAGTCGGATGATGATTTGTGCTCGTTTTGAAACTAAAGGACTTTGAATTGGCCGGTTAGTTTGCCTCTTTGAAATTCTGTCTTTTGCCATTTCAGTTGTAACTACTTTGCATATAAAAAGGGGGTACTTCCCACTTTGCAAACTTGTGACTCAGTGTTATTTCTGTACATTACTCGCGGTACCGCCTACAAAGAAAAACTAACCTATAACACAATAGCGTAGGTACATGGGAATAAACGGAAGTATGCAAATGGCAGAGACTGAATACAAAAGTAGAGCTGCATATCGGCAATTGGATAAACTGACTTGGAGACACCTGGACATCGTATTGACTATTTCAGTTGACCAAAAACTCCTCCGTATTACGTGCTGCCAAAAGTTTCAAAATGGTATTTAAGTATTTTTCCTTAACAGTCAAAACATAAAACATTGCAGTTTGTCTGTACAGAGTCTGTGCATGTTTGGATAACTGGATCAGAAACCAGTAATTAAACCCAAAATCTAAGTTTTACTTGATTTTTAGTTTAAATTTTAAACTAAAAATCAATGAATCATTGTCAGAACGGATAAAAACTTCAATCTGATTAGATTACCTTTGCAGGCTTAAAAGATATTTTTTGTGTTAATAATCTGAAAGTGCCAATTTCTTTAACTATAGGAAGATCCAGATTTAAAAAAAAATGTAGGGTGTTATGGAGGAGAGAAAACATCCAAGCGCCGCAAAGGCCTATTGAAATTGTGCTGTTTATTATTATTTATTTCATCACTTTGCCATCCACTGAGCAGGCAGATGGTTCAAACCTTTGCCTTGGAACAACAAAGTTCTGCGTCATTCTGTGTCGAGTTTGCTATATCTTCTCCGTCCACGCGTGGGTGGGTTCGATCCTCCCTTAGTCCAAAAAACAGGACTGCTAAATTATTTGGTCCCGTTTCCAAATTGCTCTTGCGTATGTGCATGGTTGTTTATTTGTCCAGCTGGGCGAGGCACCAAACTAAATGATGAGCGAGTAACTGAACATTGCACACACACAATGTGTTCAATCCTTCCTGTTTTACCTACAAAAAGGAAGGATCTTAAAAAAAAATAAAAAAAATAAATATATATATATATATATATATATATATATATATATATATATACACACTGCTCAAAAAAATAAAGGGAACACTCAAATAACACATCCTAGATCTGAATGAATGAAATATTCTCATTGAATACTTTGTTCTGTACAAAGTTGAATGTGCTGACAACAAAATCACACAAAAATCCTCAATGGAAATCAAATTTATTAACCAATGGAGGCCTGGATTTGGAGCCACACACAAAATTAAAGTGAAATGTTCCCTTTATTTTTTTTAGCATATATATATATATATATATATATATATATATATATATATATATATATATATATATATGAAGGTAGCAACTTCTCTTTGCTACCTTCATCACTGGATGAGAACAAGCAGAACGCATGCTCATAACTTCTTTATGCTTTATCATATAAGGTTTCATTAATGTCATATTTGGCTTGTAGTATTGTCTTCTGTGAGTAAGAAAAACCTCTGGAGACGGAACACCTGAAACTTATTTAATTCATTGATGTCTATCACAGCAAAGCGTCATCATTCACAGCCACGCCTTGCTACCGTTTACCCACAGTGAAAGATGAGATGAAAACGGTCAACTTTCAGGTGAACTGAAACCAAAAGTATTTTTCTTTTCTTTGGATAATTAGTCTTAAATAGTTTTTTTTTTCTTAAAATGATAATAAAAAACATAACTAAAGCAAAGATAATTTAAGTTTTATTTTCGTTAAACTTTACAAATTATTGTTTATATATATATATATATATATATATATATATATATATATATATATATATATATACACACACACAAATAAACTACACAAAGCTGTAAAGTTAATAAATACTTTTTTTTTTCTTACCTGCGGGGGGTAAGCCTGGCCCGGCGGAACGGCTCCCGGGTTATCATAGTAAGGTGGAGGTGGGTTCTGAACCATTGAGGACTTCTCATTGTCCCAGCCTGGAGCAGTCGCTGACTTGTTAGAATCCATGGAGTTGCAGAGTTCACCTCTCTGAAATATCACTTTAAAAAAAAAAAAGCAAAGCAAAAAGGAATGTTCTTTTCCCTCCCGAATAGTTTGATAAACACTTCTTCCAAAACTGTCCTCCACACAAAAGGCACCTGGAGTAAATGATCTGACCAGGGGGCTCAAAAATTATAATTACAAGCGGTATCAAGTTTGTTGAATTCAAAACAACACTTCCGGTGCGGCTTTCACAAATAAAATCCTAAACAAAATGTGGTGTAGCGCCCCTACTCTCACTCTGTGGTGCCTAAAATAAAACAATGACCATGATGTTTGTAAGTTAGCCTTCTTCTCAAGCTGTTAAATAACCAACAAATTATATTTAAACTTGAAATAGAGGAACCGGTGAAATCAGGAGTCAAATCCTCCCGCGTGCTGATTTGAAATCAAATTGAAATTGAAAACCTGCTTTTATTTTGAAATTTTTCAGATTACCGCTTTGATTTCGTTATATGAGTGGGTGAGTCTCCCTGATGGTTGCAGGATGGTTTTCACTCGACATGCATCTGAGCATTTATTAAGTGAACTCAAAGGCAAAGATGTGCACCTTTGATGCGTGTTCGTAGGAAACACATTTTCTCCAAACTTAACACTCCTTCCCCAGCCCCAGCTTCAAAGCTTCAAACAGATTCACCCCACCCAGAAAGTGGGCCACCTTTACTGACATTTACATTTAAATTTTCCCGTGAAATTTGTATTTTATGCTCTTGTATTTTTTTGTTTGAAATCCATTCATAATTTAGCCATTGTTTGGGTCCGCTGATATTTGACTCCAGTTATCTCCGGTCTGTTTGTGCAGGGAGCAGCAGGTGGGTGGGGTTAAAGTGGGCCATCTCGCTCCATTCACACGTTTACAGGAAAAACTTGAAATGATCCAGTAATACTAGACAAAACCCTGTTCGGGGAAATTTTGTTCACAACCATTATAATGTTTTATTTAGTGATTTCATTCTAAGGAACTGTTGATGTCTCAATTCATTTATTTTACTTCAGCTTGATTTATTTTATCTTTTTGACTGTATTTAAAAAACAGACTGAAATTGGTTGGTTCTTATGGAAGCCCATTTCCGCCACTCTGTTAAAAAAAATAAATAATAATTATCTCATTATAATGAGATAATTATTTTTTTATTTTTTTTATTATGAGATACTATCTCATAATAATGAGATAGTATCTCATTATTATGAGATAGTATATCATTATAATGAGATAATTATTTTTTATTTTTTTAACAGAGTGGCGGAAATGGGCTTCCATAGGTTCTTCAGGGATTCATCCACATTTCTTTGAAAAGCGGAGCACCTGCTAAATGTGTCCACTAGAGGCAACCAAGAACTCTGTGACCGGCAGATCCTTTATCTCCAAGAGTAAATTTTTCATACTATCTGGAGATCTAATGTACACTCATTCAATAGATTAGAATATGCCTTCAGATGAGGTTCATTTGTCAGATTAAAAGTGCTTTTGGAAAATAACCTTTATTAGACATAGATTTATTTTATTAAGCAAACATTTCTGTTTTCATTGTTATGGTGTAATATTCTAATTTTAAAAGTTGTGTTTTCTTCATTACATTATGTAATGTATGCGTCTTTCCAGCTGGAGCCTGAATTAAATGGGAAATACACTTTATCATATTGATCCAGGTCTTTGACTTACAAACTGATTCAAACCAAGAAAACACAGAATTTGCTGAGAATTTGGTTTATTGTTTTTATTTTTCCATTCATCCTAAGTATTCAATTGTTTACATCTGTGACTAAAATGTGTAAAGTTAAATTGACGCGCATAAACAATAAAACATCTTCATTATCTTTGCTTCTTAAAAGTTGAGAAATGAAAATGATTACACTTATTAATAAATACATATTGATAAGTTATTGGCAACAGCATGCTGAGACCTTCTGTTAAGAGTTTACACAGAACTAAACAGGTCATATCTCTTTATTGAATAGACTGTCTTTTATGGACAAAAGGTGTTTGTATGTATATCTGCTCTTTGGCTGAAACAATACTGATAAAATAATAATTGTGTCTAATTCTGACGAAAATGAAAAGAAAAAGAGGTCTGAAATTGTGATCGACTGTGGAGCCTGAAATCAGAAACATGTCAAGACAAACTGAATAAATTAACAAGAGGATAAATCTCTAGTCAGTCAGATGGATGACTGATGACAAAAATGTGAGTTTACTATATTATGTACATAATAACAATCACAACATTGATGATGGCAATAAATGAAATCCCCATTCCCAGAGCGATGTGGTTCAGCATGAGGGCCCGTCTGCTGCTCTGCACTGCCATCTGCCAGTCACGTCTGGCAATGGCGTTACGAGTCTGAGGGTCAGAGAAAACAAAGAGAGCAGATCCTAAATAAAATCCTGCACAAACACTTGCATCTTAACATGCTCGCTTAATGGCTATAATAAAACTCCAATTAGGAGACCTTTTTCTATGTTTCCTGTCTCAGTTTAGCCAATTTAACTGCCTGGTGTGCAAATGCTGTGCGCAATGATTTGTGACAAGTCTGAAAACTGATAAAATAAACTTCTGTGTGGCCTTCAGCAAGTTAGCTAGATAATCCAGGTTTGAGCATTATATTGGTGTAACCTTCAGCATGTGGTAAATTTCTTGGTTCTACAGCACATTATAATAATTAAAAAAAAACAACCACATAGACAAATAAAACGCCCTTCTGCAGTAAGTCTACAACTACCAGTAACTCTACAATGAACAAAAAAAGCACATTAAACCTGTGTTCTTGTTTTTTTTTTTTTTTCACCAAGACCAGAGAGTCGACAAATTAATAAAGATAAAAAATCAGCCAACTCAGAGTGAAGTGAATGTTATTTAGCTTTGAGCCAGAAGTTTGGACACCATCAAAGCATCTGTGCTGAAACAAATTCAAACCAACCAGACCAGAAGGCTATATTTAGAGCGTAGTCACCCATCAATCATTGTAAAACGCCTTGTAAATTGTTGAGGATCATATTTGTCTTCAACAGCTACAAGGTTCAGAGTTGGTGTCTCAAAAGGTCAACCCCTTTCATCTTTTAGTTCCCTCGCCCATTTCCCAAACATCCCGTAAAATGCAGGTAGCGCGTCAGCGTCATCATGCGCTAAGAAAGGCGGATCTGAGATTGGTCGTCATTCTCCATGTTGAGCAATTTACTTTATAGCCATCTGTCCACACACAATCTACGGGTAAGCAATAGAAATGGCCAATTCCAATAAACGAAGCATACCTGAAGTAAAATAATCACTGTGAATAGAACAGAGGAGACTTCAGAGCAACTTTAAAACTCATAGAATGATTTGTTCTATTTCCAAGATGATTCTAATTTATATTTATCTGTCTTGTTTATATAAACCCTTAATATTTACCTATAG
This sequence comes from Poecilia mexicana, assembly GCF_051168715.1. Classification (NCBI taxonomy): domain Eukaryota; kingdom Metazoa; phylum Chordata; class Actinopteri; order Cyprinodontiformes; family Poeciliidae; genus Poecilia; species Poecilia mexicana. The sequence continues at coordinate 24,866,775 of NW_028263385.1, read as the reverse complement.
TATAATAATATTAGAATTATAGGTAATAATGAGTCCAAATAAATAAATATGAATGCAAAGCTTTTCAAAATTTCAATAACTTTTTTGTATTATTTATATTTGACTTCAAATTACACAATTTTTTTTTTTTTTTTTACCTCAACTATTGTTGAAAACGTATTTGTACCACAGATACCACGTATTAGCTTCAACTGATCTGTGTGTGGGTCAAACACTCTGATGCATGACAACAATGTTGACAAGATATGAACAAGATATACTTACTGCAATAGAGCTGACAAGGGCAGCAATTCCCAGTGGCAGGCAGCAGAAGAGCATGGTGAAAATAGAGTAGCAAAAGTAGTCGTTAATGGGGCCCGCTTGATGATTCTGCAGTATTGGCTGCACGATGAAGACGCCTGGCTGTCCTGGCTGCGGCTGACCCATGGAGAAAGGCTGCTGGTTGGGATGCTGAAAAGACGACCCAAAAGGCTGCTGGTTGGGGGCCGGTAAAGGCCCCCAGTGAGGCTGCGAAAGGCCGTAACCCTGAAGAAAACCAACATGAAATACACCTTAAGCTTTTCCTCTGTTGTTCTCCACCAAGAATCAGAGGCCAAAAGAATAACCTGTTAACGATGCTCGTTCATTTCAGTGATTATGTCAATGGCGGAAGATCTGAAATCTGAGGCGGTCTACAAACTGGACTCGCTTCCAGCGGTCCCATCAGGAGGAACTGGCCAGAAACTCCTACAAACTACCGTGAAAAGCTTTTTGGAAGGAAACCCAAAAAGGTTTGACCCAAGTCATTCATTTTAAAAGCCAGATTTCTCTGATACTGAGCAAACTTTAGAATTCAAGGAAAGTTACCAAAAAAAGAAAAAATAATAATAATAAAATAAATCTCTAAAAAACATTCTTGGTAAGTTTTTTTTTAATTTTTTTTTTTGGCGTCTAGCAAATAGAAATAATTTTGGTAATTCTATCTAAGATAAAACAAGAAATGTTTTTTCTGATTTGACTTCAGGCAATGATTTTAAAAAATGTGTATGTGTATTTTTATCCGATGTTTGTAAATATCTGGTTTCTACTCTATGTATGCATGTGAGATGCTAATGGTTTTTAATGCAAGACTTCTGGATATTTAAGAAACAACATTGCCACTATTAGCAGAGCAAACAATGTAATTATTTTCAACAAAGAAGAAATTAAAAATCGAATTCACGCAAAAGCATAAGTTGAAAATTGTGAAGTGAAAGCAACAAACATAAGTGAAATCTGTCCGATTTAAAAACAGGAGAATTTTTACAATTTTTACTGAACAAAGAGGTATCTACATTATTACATAACACGACAGTCCGCTGGGAGAGCACAGATCATTTTAAAATATATTTATTTAAATTAATTTCACAGCATAATGTGTGAGCCCCAGTTATTCTATGTGTTTTATCAGTTTTCTTTGTTTTCTATTATTGTAATCCTATACACTACCTGATTGTGTAGCATGGTTTACTCACAATTTGATCAGTGAGTTGTTGAAATTGGTTTGAACTGGAGGACAGCAGATTGGCCATAAAATAATTAGAAAAAGAGTAAATGTTTTGCAGCAGCCTGTTCGACTCCAGACCCAAACTTTATGCAGTGCAATAAAACCTTTTTAAAACTGGGCTTTAAATTTAGACTGAAGAGACATAAACCCGTAAGAGAGGCAGATGACAACGTTACAATGAAGGTTGACTTTTACATAATACTCTGAGATCTGATCGACGACTTTCAGCTGTGAGAAAATTGCACCGGTAACTAAACCAGCCGTGAAGAAACAGACAGAACAGAGAGCTGTGGCTGCATTTGTCTTTTTGGGGGAAGTGAATGTTGAGGCTCAGAGATTAGAGGATAAAATTGTGTTGAATCAAAAACTTTTAAAGTCCAGAACACCCCAAATGTTTCACATCACATTCAGTCACTCACCTGTTTCTGTTTATTCACATAAGCTACTGCATAGTAGCCACAGCTGCTCTGGGACAGTCTGACACGATGTTGAGTAGACATGAAATTATTGAATTTCTAGGCTAAGCAGATATTCATTTAGGATTTCAGTATTTCAGTTTATAATTTTATGTGTAAAGTGATTCCTAATCTTATTCCCACATGTCCATCATGTCTTCCTGTAATTATCGATAGAGGCTAAATTTACTCTGGCCGGTCCAAAGTGCAGCCTCCTCTGCTCTGGTTCAGTTCTTAATGAAATACAGAGGCTATGTCATGCAAAAAAAAAAAAAAAAGAAAGAGCAAAAAAGTTGAAGCTTCATGTTTGCTTCGCTCAAACACCAGTTTACACAGTGTATATATATATATATATATATATATATATATATATATATATATATATATATATATATATATATATATAATTTATAGTATAAAACTAGCTGTTAAATGCTTTGTTAAGCAGAGGTCAAATAAGACATGTTTTCCATTAAACCAAATGAAAGTAAATCCAGATTCAGGACACAGAAACAAATTAGAACAGTATTACTAGATCGAGGAGTGTTGCTGGATGCTGATGGTCACCTGTGGCTCTGTTGAAGACAAGGGAAAAGATCTGTCCCGGAAAGGCGGAGGAGCGGAGGGCTGGTTCGTGGAGGGATTCCCAGCGCTCCATCTCGCTGAAGGACTTCTCATCTGCTTGCTGTGATCCATGATGCAGCTGTAAAGGGTTATGCAACTTTCTCCCTCCTGGTTCTACACAGCTGTGCGACTAGTCTTGTTGAATGTTGAAGTGAGGCATCCGAAATTATCTTTATCTTCAGGTTTACGATGATGATGATGATGATGATAGGCAATAGAGATGGCAGGGCTCCTGTCATGGCTGGCCTCACAAAAACACAGCAGTATAATGAGTGGTTTTCCCTGATTGGTCAATAAGAGCGGATTTAAGATTGTATGTGTGAGTGGAGGATATGTTACTTCATTTCATTTGGTCTCTATCAAAGTAAACATCTTAATAATATGCGTTATTTTGATATTGATTTTGAGGTTGAGTTTTTTTTTTCTCCTTTTCTCCAGTGACTGGACTTTGACTTACATTTCTTACAAACTTCTCAACATCCAGAAAGTATTGAGAAGTGGTGATTTTGATGTCAGGTGCAGAGTGAAAATATTTGAGAGAGAAGCGTGTGTGTATGTTCTAACATTTGGAGCCACATTGAGCATATTGGAGCATTGAACCTGAACGTTTATTACCAGAAACTTTTTCCATTTAAAATTGTTGCCAGAAACACCAAAAGTGATCCAACAGTCAGAAGTCTTTAAACTAACTCTCAAAGATTTCTAAGCGTGCCCTCTTCCACCAAACACCACAACTAATGAAACGGGTGTTTGATGCTGCGAATACACAAAATTGCAGAGAAAATGCTAAGAAAATTCACATCAACTGCACAAAAAGTTTCACCTCTCGTCTCTAGTGATCAGGGATGGTGGGTGTTTATGCATCACATACCAGTTTGAGAATCTTAAACATGAACCAAAAAAATAGTTTCTCAAGAATGAAATAAATGGACGGTTTAAATCAGGAGTCGGATCCACCTGCTTGCTGATCTGAAATCAAATTAGTACTGCGCCAAAACTGCTCAGTTGAAGTTGAAATCTGTTTTTATTTTTGAAACTGCTTTAGATTTCTGTTCGATTACAGTCGGTCAAGCAGTCAGTCGGTTGTGCAATAGAGTGGGCAAATGTCCCAGCCTGAGGTTTTTCTGCATGGAGGAGACATGCAGAAAGACTTATCACTCGTCCTTGGAAGGATGAGTGTGTTAGATAACGGATAGATGGATGGATAGGTGAATTTATTTAATTTCCCTAAAGTCATTTAGTCCTTGTTTGGGTCCGCCTTTTAATGTATAGCTTTGTTCAGCTTTATCTTCTCTATTGTTGTTTCTGGAACCAGCAGGTGGGTGGGTGAAGAGAGTTCATCGACAGGAAAACAAAACTTGCCGTTATCCAGCAACACTAGACTTCAAGGCCTTTTGGTTTTCAGCCGCTACTGTTCACTCTGAGAGATCTCAGTCTTCGGGACTGATGAGAAGTCCACTTATTGTAGTTCAACTTAATTCATTTGATGACTCTTGACTGTATTTTAGCAAGAGATTTAAATTGGTTGGTTCACTGGTGAGTCGTCACTAGTTTGTAAAGCTGAGCACTTTCAAATGTGTCCACCAGAGGGGGCCACTACCTCTTCGACTGATGAATGCTTCACCTCCATTAGCAAACTTTGATACGTAAAATGTACAGAGTCCGAAAATGGATGTGTAACAGTTCCTACAGTGATTAGATCCTAAATATGGAACTATGAAAAAAGGAGAATCTGAGGCTGGCTGGCTGGATGGATGGATGGATGGATGGATGATGGATGGATGGATGGATGGATGTTTTTAACTTACAAACTGACACAGGCCAAGTAATCACAGAATTAAGTTCGTTTTGTTTTATTTATTTTTTTCATACTTGTAAACATTTAATCATTTAAGACTGTACATAGAATATGTAATATTAAATTAACACTCAAAGTCTATTAAGAGAAATGCAAATGATCATACTCATTGTCTGAGAAGAATTTTACACAAGAGCTAAGAAGTTATTATTAAGTGACTGAAAGAATTTTCTTTTTTTATGAGAAATGTACTTAACATATTATTGCATTCAATTTGAGTCACAAAAGGTTTTTCAGAGATTCTACTTTGGCTAAAATAAAATAATAAAAAATAACTGCATACTTCTGATGAGAATGAAAATAGAGGAACGATTGTGATTGACTGTGGAGACAAAAATTCGAAACATGTTGAGACAAACAGATTAAATTAATAAATAAGTGAGATGGATAACTTTTAGCAGCAGACAGATTTTGATGACACACGGCTAGGTGTCTTCCGATTGTCTCAGCACTTGATTCAGACTGACAAAAGAGAGAAAAAAGAGTGAGATGAACTCACTTTTCAGGAATTAACCACGAAATATACTACAACAGCTATAACGATTAAGACATAAGTTCCAATCCCAAGTCCAAGAGCCCCGTGGCTCATTATCCGGGCCCGCCTGCTGGTCTTTTTTGCTTTCTCCCAGTCACCGCTGGCATTGGCTTTACGAGTCTGAGGGTCAGAGAAAGCAAAGAAAACAAAACAAGACATGGTTACATCTGCTCTCTAGAACATTTTGTTGCTGAGGACCTGGGCATGATGAGGCTTGGGCCCTGTCCAAAAGAAGACCTGAGTATTTTATGGTTCTGGCTATCTGGATTACGGAAAACAATTCCTTAGACTTTACAACTCACCTGTCAGAACTTTGTCCTCTGATTAGGAAAGATTGAATCATATTTCCTGCAGACATCACATCCCATATGCCCATTAGGGTACTACATATGTTCATTAATGATACGCAGGCTTTTAATATTTCCCAAGAAATATGTATGTGTCTTGTAAAAGAATCTACATCAATTAACATTAAAACCATTAACTACAATGTATTTTGTTGGGTCTGTGTGCGCTGGAGCAGCACAAAGAGGGACAAACGTGTGACAAAGACAAACAGATTTCAGAAAATATGAACTGTGGGACGTTTTTTATTTTTAATTTTCCCATTTACTTTCATATCCCTTAATAAAATTCAGCACAAAGATTTTCTTTAAGAAATCATACAATAGTCAAATAGAATGCCATCTATTTGACTAAAAGTATTTTATTTATTTATTCATTTTAATTTTTCCAAGTTCTCTGAGCTTAATTGGATTTGTATCTTAGCAAATCCTGATAAAAAAAGCCTATCATTTTAATTTAATTCTTAATCCTCAGGACTGTTTTGATGTCATTCTACATTACCTTCACTTTCTTGTGAACAAATGTGCTCAATGACTTGTCACCATCTAAACCACTGGTAAGTGAAGCTATAGTCTGGTCTTCACCAAATTAGAGCTTTGTGATCAAGGTTTGATCAATTTATAGGCTTAAACCTCAACATGTTACTCAAGTGATAAATATGTCATAGTTCTACGGCACATTAGAGAAGACTTTAAAAAAAACCAAAAAAAAAAACCACAAAGGCAAATTAAATGCCCCGCTTCAGTGACTTTACAACTACCAGTAACTCTTCAATGCACAATAAACTTGTGAGTTCATGCTTTTTTATTTCACCAAGATTGTAAAAACCAACCCCTTGTCCGATGCTATTTGCTCCGTTCAAAGGCTTTGGGCTCTCAACTACTGAGAAACATTGACTGTGTTGAAGTTCTATCCAATCTAATGCTGGTCCATGACTTAGGCAATGCACCAGTTCGGCGCTAAAAAATATTTCCTTCACTGCAAAGAGAGAAGAGTCGAGCCGAACGAGGCGGCTCTTAATGTTAATTCAGTCTTTGGAAGCGTGACCGACTTGGACTGAACAGCTTAGTCCACTTCCGCTCCCGTTGCCAAAACTACAGGAAAACTACAATTCTAAAACAGCGAATAAAATTGATCTCATCGTGTCTGACTTCTCTCTCTGTTTGCTGATTGGCCCCGTAGAAAATCCCTACCAATAAATAAAAATCAACCAACTCAGTCAAATGAATGTTATGCAATAGCCAGAAGTTCAACATCACCTTGGCTTTAAGAAAATTCAAACTGATTAATTGACAAACCAATAATGGTCAAGACCTAAAAGTCCCAATAAATGTGCCATCTATGCAGATGCAAATTCAAACCAACCAGACCAGAAGGCTATAGTTAGTCTGTAGTCACCCATCAATCATTGTGAATTGTTGAGAAACATATTTGTCTTTAACAGCTGAAGATGCAAGATTGGTGCCCAAAATGGTTAACCACGTGTAAAGAAAGGGGGATCAAGGATCACTCGTCATTATCTGTGGGAAGAAATTTACTTTACAACCAGCAGCTCTCACACAGTCAGCAGATAAGCAATAAAAAAGATAAGCCCAAGCTCAAAAGAAGCATGCTCAATGAGGGTATAAAAAACGTCTAAATACTTTTATTTTATCACTTGTAATGTTACACCAAAATGTTTCACGTTTCGTGTTCATGTGTTAAGATGCTAAGAGGTTTACAATCACTCATACTCGGGATGAATTAATTAATTCAGAGAGTTGTTGAGCTCATTTACATTTGTTGAGTTCATAGCCTAGGCATTTCAGGACATGGTCCTGGAGGTAGTTGAGATATGAGCTTTGGGAAAGTCATTGAAGGTTGTCATCTTGCTTTAGCACTTCCAAAACCAGTTCTGACTTGTGTCTGGGATAATTAAAGTGTCGGAAAACCTGACTGTGTTCAAGTTTCTATCTCAATTGCTGCTGAGAAAGTTGTTCCACAGATACCACAGGTTCTTCAGCTGACTGACTTGTGAGTGAAACTCTAATGTAAAAGAAGAATGTAGACCAAGTATGAGATAGATATACTTACTGCATTGGCGTTAAGAAGGGCAACGATTCCCATTGGCAGGCAGCAGCAAACCATGGTGAAGATGGAGTAGCCAAAGTAGTCATTAACAGGGCCTGATTTTTGATTCTGCACTACTGGCTCCACAGTGAAGATGCCTGGCTCTTCTGGTTGCTCTTCCTCCCTGGATAAAGGCTGCTGCTGATCAGGCTGCTTGTTAGACATCCCGTAAGGCTGCTGGTTGGGCTGCTGGTTGGACATACCATAAGGCTGCTGGTTGGGTTGCTGGTTCGACCTCCCATAAGGCTGCTGGTTGGGTTGCTGGTTGGGCTGCTGGTTGGACATACCATAAGGCTGCTGGTTGGGTTGCTGGTTCGACCTCCCATAAGGCTGCTGGTTGGGTTGCTGGTTGGGCTGCTGGTTGGACATACCATAAGGCTGCTGGTTGGGTTGCTGGTTCGACCTCCCATAAGGCTGCTGGTTGGGTTGCTGGTTGGGCTGCTGGTTGGACATACCATAAGGCTGCTGGTTGGGTTGCTGGTTCGACCTCCCATAAGGCTGCTGGTTGGGTTGCTGGTTGGGCTGCTGGTTGGACATACCATAAGGCTGCTGGTTGGATTGCTGGTTTGACATCTCATAAGGCTGCTGGTTAGGCTGCTGGTTAGACATCCTGTAAGGCTGCTGGTTAGGCTGCTGAAAAGACTGCCTGAATGGCTGCTGGGGCTCCCCATAAGGTGGTTGGTTGGGCTCCTGGTTAGACATCTCATAAGGCTGCTGATTTAGTTGCTTGTTAGACATCCCATAAGGATTCTTGTTAGACATCCCATAAGGCTGCCGGTTAGGCTGCTGAAAAGACTGCCTGAATGGCTGCTGGGGCTGAAAAGGCTCCCCATAAGGCGGTTGGTTAGGCTCCTGGTTAGACATCCCATAAGGCTGCCGGTTAGGCTGCTGAAAAGACTGCCTGAATGGCTGCTGGGGCTGAAAAGGTCCCCCATAAGGCGGCTGGTCAGGCTCCTGGTTAGCCATCTCATAAGGATTCTGACTGGACTTCAGGTTAGACATCTCATAAGACTGTTGATTTGGCTGCTTGTTAGACATCCCATAAGGATTCTTGTTAGACATCCCATAAGGCTGCCGGTTAGGCTGCTGAAATGACTGCCTGAATGGCTGCTGGGGCTGAAAAGGTCCCCCATAAGGCGGCTGGTTGGGCTGCTGGTCAAAACTTGAGCCATGTTGTTGTGTAGATCCATAGCCCTGAAAAATACCAACACGAAATACACCTTAACCTCTTTTTGAGATAATTCTTCACCTGGAAACAGAGATAGAAAAACAACATGTATGCATCTGTGGGATGCATAAGTGAAGACTCTGTAAGACAGACTTAAATAAGAAATACATGATTAAGTAAGCCCAAAATTTAGAGATTAATGTTAGTCAAAATTGAGAGAGTTAGTCAAAAAATTTGAGACCAGTCAGAAGAACAAAGCCAATAAAGTCCCCACAAGATCTCAGGACAGCATTCCTCTTTATAAGGCACTGCACAAAACATATTTTTCAACATAAACATATTATGACATTCACATGTTCCACATTGATGTCTTGTTTGGATCCTGGGCGGTATTGTCTCCTTGTCCCTCTGAAATATTTATTTTGCTTTCAGGAAGACTGAATCCATAGATAAGCGTCTTTTTGAAACTTGATATATTTTGTCTTGTGACCCGATCATTACAAAAGATCCTTTTGTGTGTCCAGATACTATATCACTCATAACGCCAAAACCTCAGCTTGGGTGCGTTACTGAGACATAAAGGTACATTGTGTTTTCAGACACTACTGTGAGACAACAGTTTGGAAAGGCCATGGAGAGCATGGCCTTTCCATGGCCGCAGAATGTGTTTCATACGGCTTTGAGGTGATTGCACCATCCAGTGTCACAGGAGAGGAATGCAGTACAGCACCAACACTGTTTATAGTGGGGATGGTATGCTGCTGACCTCATCTTAAGATGTCGTGGGTCGGTGGGCAGAATACGTCGAAGACATCCTCAGTTCCACCAGCATGTCTTGCATTTAGAAAGCAAAGCCTAGAGACTTTGGGTCAGACTCTCCAATCTCTGGCGCTGAGGTCGGTGGTAAGGCTCCCTGGATGGATGAGATTTGCCCAGAGTTTCTTAAGACCCTGGATATTGTGGGGTTGTGGTGGCTTACATGACTCTACAATTTTTCATAGACACTCGGGGGCAGTTCCCCTGGATTGGCAGACTGGGGTGGTGGTCCTCCTATGCACAAAAGGAGACCGCAGAATGTGTTTCAACTACAGAGGGATCACATTCTTAAGCCTCCCTGCAGCGGCGTAGGAAGCGGGGGGGACGGGGGGGACATGTCCCCCCCAATATTGAAGCCAGGTGGATATGTCCCCCCCAAAAAATTGTACCGCAAAATATTGGATTTTGACATTTTTTTAACTAGCGTGCTTTTATTTTGAAGGCGCAGCATCGCGTTACGTCACGGTACTCCCCCTCCCCTCTCTGAACTGCTGAGTGAGCACTCAGAAGGGAGGGAAACAGCGACACAGAAGTCAGAAACTTGCGAATGAGGTAAAATGGTCTGTCGGGAATGCTGCTATGAATATTGCTTATTTATAACGTCTTGTTGTCAGTTCACTTTCATATATAGGAACTGAATCTTTTTGGTTTAATCATCTTAGTCTTGGGATGATCACTCATCCAATATTTAACTGCTAACTTTCTCTAGACGTTTGCTACGCTAGCCAAAATGTCTTTTTTTTATATATATATATCTCATTTCAGTACAATGCCACCACCAACTAAAAGGCTGAAACAGCAGCAGGACTTGCTCAGCTTTTTTAAAAAGAGTAACGTCAGTGTGAGTAACAGTCACACAACACAAGGGCAACACCTGTGTTGCCCTTGTGTTGAAATTAGCCCGGTCTGGGCGTGCGTTTTACGAGGATTTTTTATTTTTTGCGTGGTTTTGCTTCGCCGAAATGGACAGATATTATACCTGCCGCGCTCCTGATCGTTAGTTAAAACCACAGGGAGAGTTAATTTTAATTCTTAGCAGCGGCTAACCAACAAATTAACTTCTGCACCTTTATTTCCTCAAATAAACTGCTGGCTCCTCTTTTTAGACTATAAATAGATTAACACAACATTGACAACTCTGTAGTTTTCTCTGTTCTGTACTGCAAACTGGAATTAAAGGCGCCATTTCTACCAAAGGTCTGGACAGACTGGCGACCTGTCTAGGGTGTACCCCACACCAGAACCTCCAGACCCCACTAAGGGACAAGGGTGTACAGAAAATGGAAGGATAGATGGATTTCTACCAAAGGTTTAGAATGCGTTTTTGAACCAGATGCTTCAAAGCACCCTGTCCATAATTCTTCAACACACTGTCAGCTCCCTGTCAGAAAGACTTTAGTTCAGAGTCCATAAGATAATACTCTGAAAGGATTTTAATGGATTTATTTTATTTGCCTCTGCGATTAACTCTGCGCGTAAAGTCTGTAATGTGACAAATAAAATGTTTTGTTTGATTTAAAATTGGCCATGTTAGGCTCAAGAGCTGTACCTCATTTCTGAAACCATCTCATATGTTTAGGAGCAACAATGCAGGGACAGCACAAAGGAGACAGGAAAAGGAGAGGATAGTGCAACTGGGCTAGAGGCAGGAAGTCAGAGTGAGGGAGAGACAGGAGTGGATCAACAGGTAAGATAGAGTAACTCATACGAGTAGATACTTCATGAGAGTCCACAAAAAAAGTTGAAAATTTTAATCTTTTGCTTGTAGTAAGTGTAGTTCAGGGGCATTGAGTGACATTGTAACTTTTCCTTCTAGGGAGTTCAGACTAGGGACACACAGCTGAGAGACTCTGAAGTCAGTGGACAGAGAACAGAGCCAAATCAGCCACATCCAAAATTCATAGACCCTCAAGCTCTAGCCAACAGAACTTTACATTTCCAAGGAAAGTGGTACAAGGAATTTCCCTGGCTACATTATGATGCAGTGAAAAATGGCATTTTGTGTTTTTATTGCATGGCAATTTACCAGGACAAACTCACACCATTTGGTGCAAAATCCGAACCCGCCTTTATCACTTCTGGATTTAAAAATTGGAAAAAAGCATGCGAAAAATTTAAAGCACATGAAAATAGTCACACACATCGTCATGCTGTTTCTGTGACTGCACAAGAAAGTCATCCTATAAATGCCCAATTATCCAGTGCTTTGGCAACTCAGCAAGGTGACAATAGGCACTGTCTGGAGAAAATTGTGAGCTCCATAAAATATTTGGTACGGCAGGGACAAGCTTTGAGAGGGCATGACGATGATGACAGCAATTTGTATCAACTGTTAAAAAATCTGGCAGAAGATGATGCCCTTTTGGCTAAGTGGTTGCTGAGGTCTCAGAAAGAATACCTAAGTCCACAGATACAGAATGAAATCTTGTGTTCTATGAGCAATAGTATTGTCAGTGAAATAGCAGATACAATCAGAAACCTACCAATTTTTGAGTTTGCAATTATTATGGATGGAACACAGGACATTTCTGGGAAAGAACAAGAAAGCATTTGTCTGCGATACATTGACAGTGACATGAAGCCCCATGAAGAGTTTATTGGCTTGTACTCAGTTTCTGAAACAACAGGAAAAAGCCTTGCTGCTGTTGTTAAAGATGTGCTGCTCAGATTAAACTTACCAATGCATGGTTTACGAGGTCAAACTTATGATGGAGCAGCCAATATGTCTGGGAAGCATGCAGGTGCACAGGCACTGATAAAGCAAGAGCAGCCACTAGCACTTTTTGTTCATTGTGGAGCACACTGCACTAATTTAATTGCACAGAAAGCTTGCTTAGCCTCAGTTCTGATCAGAGACGCATTGGATTGGGTGAACCAGCTTGGAGTTCTTTTCTCTCAGTCAGGGAAGTTTAAGGCAATCCATGCAGCAACAGCACATACAGAGAATCCATCGTGCACTGCAATAAAACCCCTCTGCCCCACAAGATGGGCAGTACGGAGCAAAGCAATCAGAGATGTTTTGTCACAGTATGGGTCAGTGCTGGCTAGCTTGCAGGAGATGGCTTCTGGTGCCTCAAACACAGCATCCACTGCTAATGGACTGCTGGGGCAGTTTAGGAAAGGTAAAACAGTTTTGGGTCTCATCCTTGCCTCACCTGTGATTGATGAGCTTGAATGCCTGAGCATCTCTTTCCAGAAGAGAACTCAAACCATTGCTGGAATGAGGACTGCTGTGAAAGTTGTTCAGACTTCACTTAAGGCTAAAAGAAATCAAGAAAGTTTCAACACTCTGTTTGAAAAGGCGATGGCTGAGGTTCAGTCTTTGGGTGTTAAACCCATCACAGTTACACAGAGAAGGCCACCCCCAAAACGCTTCACTGAAGGAGCTAAGACACATCAACCTGAATGTGCCAATGACCACTACAGAGGTGAATTCTTTAAAGTATTGGATGTTGTAGATGCACAGCTCACTGGGCTATTTAACCAGGATGACTTGCTGACTTTGCAAAAGTTGGAAGAGACACTTCTCAGTGGAACGATTGATGCTGCAGTCATTGGGAAATACCCAGAGTTGAATAGAGAGTTACTTTCAGTGCAACTTCCTATGTTTAGACTGAACTACTCATTTAGCAACAGCGCAGAAGCTGCAGGGATCATTGGTGGACTGCCTGGAGAGGTCCGTAGACTTTTTGGGCAAGTGGAAACTCTGGTTAGGTTGCTTTTGGTGGTCTCTGTTTCATCCTCTGAGGCAGAGAGAAGTTTCAGTGCGCTTCGTAGACTCAAAACGTGGCTCCGGTCTACAATGACTCAAAACAGGCTTAATCATGTTGCTGTCTGTCATGTACATAAAGATAAACTTGATTTACTGGACAAGAAGTCAGTTTGCAAGCAATTTGTGGCTGCAAATGAAAGGCGGAAAAAACATTTTGGCTCTTTTGCCTAAGCCAGTGTTTGCCATCCTTTTATGTTTCCGGCACATTTTTGGCGAATTATAAATGCATGGCTGTAAAGTGCAATTGTTCAGAAGCACAGAGGTGTTGATCTCTACCTAGGGTTATGTGGCCTATAATCTCTGTGCTAACTGCTTTTCCAACAGTTAAAGCACACTGTAGTCAGTGAGTTAAAAAGCTTGTCTATTAAATGTGTATTTATTGTTGGTAAATATTTCTTCATTTTTGATTTGGTTTAATTAGTCATACAGTTCGACAAACTGAATAAGCATATTTTGATTGATTTTCTTTTCTTCTTTTACTTAATGTTAAAAGTGTGAATAATTTGTTCACTACATTGTCTGTGAGGGCTCTTTCATCTCAGAATTTTGTTTAATCAAAGAAATGGTTCTATGGTCAGTCAACCTATATAAATTCATTTTTGACCATTATTGCAAGTTTGACAAAATAAAACATATCAAACTTTGCACTTGTGTGGCCTACTGAATTGTTTTTAATCCAACTGAAATATTTGATTTTCTAGTGTGTATGCGGACACTAAATATGCCAAGGGCTGAAGCCCTTGAAAGACATCTCCCTTTGCTTAATAAAAGACTCCAGTCATTTTGTTTGGTGATATGCTCACATCTTATGAACAAATGCATTATGTAAATTTTAAATGCATTATTTTTGCAAGACACAATTTATAAAGGAATAAAGTAAAAGATTAAATAGCCTTTTTTTTAAGTAGCGTACTTAAGATATATTTCTGTTGAATATTTACGAATCTCAGATTTCCGACATGTGTCCCCCCCAATTGTAAACTTATTCCTACGCCCCTGCCTCCCTGGTAAAGTCTATTCAGGGTTTCTGAAGAGGAGGATCGGTCAGATAGTCGAACCTCAGATTCAGGAAAAGCAGTGTGGCTTACCTCCTGGTCGTGGGTCGCCTGACCAGCTGTACACCCTCCTAGAAGGTGCGTAGGAGTTCGCCCAACCAGTCTACATGTGCTTTGTGGACTTGGAGAAAGCATTTGACCATGTCCCTTGGAGAGTCCCGTGGGAATATCAGTTACCAGGCCTTTTGACATGGGCTGTAGGTCCCTGTATGACCAATGTCAGAGCTTGGCCCTCATTGCTGACAATAAGTCACGTTTGCATATGGTGAGCGTTGGACTCCACCAAAGTTGTCCTTTGTCACTGATTCAGTCCATAACGCTTCTGGACAGAATACTTGCCTCAAACCCTCATCTTGTTCTCTACAGGTACAGGACAGCCTGCTGACACCTTAAGTTGCACTGAAAGAGGGGTGACTGGTTAAACTTAAACTATTACGACTATTTTCAGTGAAGCTTAATTAGATTCATTTTGGGATAAACAAATCCTAACTTGTGTCCCATGCAGGGCAGAGGAAATCATTCTGAAGGATACTGGAGGAGGTTTTGAAAAAGGTGTAGCTTTTTGGTCAAAGGAAATCTTTCTAATTAAAAAATGCAACGTTTTTACAAACCCTGTATTTTTACACAGCAGGATATTCTGTTGCAATAGTACAGATAACTTATACTATTTTTGCCTTTATTGATATATATATCACAACAGATTATGTGAGTCCAAACTGAAGGGACTAAAATACTGATAGCAGTGTGGACTTCTCAATACATGTTATGAGATTGCATTAAAAGTTGGCCTTCACATGATAATCTATCATGCTATCAGTGACTTACAGCTGTAAGAAAACAATGCCGGTAAGGGCTTTAGGACTGACGCAGGTTATAAAACAAAGAATTTGTCCTGCTTGTAAGAATGTAGGATCTAATGGCTTAGAGAAAACCTGCTGACTGGACAAACAAATATGTAGATGGGAAAGAGGCGAAAGATTTGAACTACAGGCACAGCAGCAAATCGGTGAGGGAGGATAATAGCAGGAACATTGTAGATGATGTATATAATAAGCTGGATAGGGAGCATGTGTAAAGGGAGAAGCAGAATCCAAAAGCAACTCCAAAATGAGGTAAAACAGAGCATAAATGAAGAATGAAGTCAGAAAGTTACAATATAGCTGTTTCTGCAAATTTACTACTTTAGGCAAATAACCTGTCTTTTAGGATTTCAGTGTTTTAGTTTACAAAATTATGCTTCAAATCGTTTTCTTGTGCTGTCTACTCTTGTTACCACATATACTCACTTTATAAACATCATCATTACAGTTTCTTGTATTTATATAAAATTACTCTGAACAGTCTTGGTTCTGGTTCCATTCTTATTGAACTATCAAAACCATATCATGAAGAAAACAAGAAAAAAAAAAAACAAAAACAAAACAAAACTCATATTAATTTAAATTGTTCACTTAACTCTAACACATGATTAATATGGTAAGTTTATGGTTTAATATAATTCATACAGTTAGACATCTGGCGAAATGCAAGAAAGCAGAAAAGTCTAATGTTATTTTCCTCCAACTTACCTTTGCCTCAAATCTGTTCATCTGCATCACTGGGAGGGAAAACAGGTAGGATTATTATACTGGGGTATAGAGATGGACGCTCATGGTTACCTGTGGCTGCGCTGATGGGAAGCCGCTGTCCTCGTAAGGTGGTGGAGAAGAAGACGGCATCATGGAGGGATTCTCGCCGTTCCACCTCGTAGAAGGATTTCTCATTTGCTTGTTGTAATCCATGGTGTAGCTGTGAAGATTCAAACAACTTCCTCCCTCCTATTTCTTTACAGCTGTGCTGCTAGGCTGGGAGTGAAGAAAGAGCAGCATCAGAAATTATCTTTATCTACAGGTTTATGACGGCAATGGGTAATTGGAATCTCAAGGTTCTTGTGACTTTCACACCACAGACAGAGCAATCTAGTCTGTGATTTATCACATAACAGACAAAATAAGACAAGCAACCTCCAAACCTATTCATTAATTTTATGAGGGGAAATTAATCATTTTTAGATTGTTTTCAGATGGCAAAAAGCCAAGGTTAGGAACACAATCCTTTGGTCTTAAAGAGGATAATATCATCCTAAAGACATAACGCCAACTCGATCCTACATACTGCACCTTTACCCGGCACTTTCCTCCTGTTCCTCCGCATCCAACTCTTGATCCTGTCCCTCTTTTACAAACTCCACAGCCTCACCGGACTCTTTTCTTTGTCTCAGCCTTGCTGCTGAAATGTACCTTGCTGCACATTTCAGCAGCAAGGCATTTCAAGGTGCTTTACATAATTAAAAAAAACAAAAAAAAAACAGCTTGTGACATTGAATAAACAGTAAGAAAGAGAAAGAGATTTTGGGAAAAAAAAAAAAAAAAAACACTTACTACTTCTGTAAGTGTTGGAATGTGCAATTAAAACAATCTAGAAAGCATTTAAAGCAGCACCATATCTGTGTAGAGAGGTTAGTTGGTAGTCAGGATTTAAATAACTGAAGGCTTTACCAGGTTCTCTGATGTCCCTAATCAGTAATCAGTGTTTCAAAGGAAAGGTAAAAGCCATTTTACTCCTTATTAGTGATGGAGAGTCAAGGCTTTATGAATCTATGACCACTTTAGAAACATGGTGTTAAAAATTACTTCACTGGTCAAAATGTCATTTATTTTGACCGAGGGTGACACCTGCTGGCAGAGTGTTTCCTGTTATCGTATGTGAATTGATTGTTTATCTAGAATGATTTTTGATTAATCTTAACACGACACTAAATTCTTAATAGAACCTCTCAATGAGCCTTTGTTTTATTTTTTATTGCTTATATAAACAGGCACTTTGCTCCTCAGATTTCAATTTGGAAACTCATTTTCCCACTTATTCGTGCAAAGTCACAGGGTGCTGGTGACCTGAGTGAAGCTGACCCTCCACTTTCTTCAAATCAGACAAAAATGGTGTCAAATGTTTGTGCTGCATTTGTGCCTCAAAAATCTTTGTGCCGCTATCATTTTAAAGACATTAATAAATGTTTCCAGAGGTCATCAAAGGTCAACCATCCCCCTCCCCCTCCACCTTCTGCAAATCAGACAAAATTGGTGTCAGTCAACTCAACTATGTTTGTGCTGCTTTGAAGATATTAATGAAAGTTTAAAGGTCAACCAGACCCCTCACTTTTACAAAACCAAAAAGTTTTGTAAAACCAAAAAGTATTTTGGATGGATGCAGTGGCGCAACTGCACATCATTCAGGTGGATAGAAAACATAAATCGGCGCCGTCCCCCCCCCCCCGAGGCGACGCTACGTGGAGTGTAAAACTCGCTACATGTACCTCGTTATG